>NC_135818.1:65780914-66047126 GCF_964213995.1 Mustelus asterias | reverse complement strand
ACTCTATTTAATATCTGCTTCGGAGTAAGTCACACACACGCTCCCGCTCAGGAGCGGCCGGTTCCATCTCTGCCCGTTTAACTTCTAATCTAAACTATACGTACTGAGCAAAATATAGATTATGGCATTCAATTATTTAGCGTGTTTCTGCAACAAAGCCATAGCGTGTTGAAATGTAGATATTAAAGATAACCTTCAAATAATAAACAGGAATCGCTGTTTTTCAATCAGATCCATAATTTAAGTTTTATAACTTTATTTATTAGTGTCACAGGTAGGTTTACATTAACACTGCAATGAAAAGTGAATGTGAGGCGGTGCAAACTTTAAACAAAAAATATTGATTATTATTTTAATTTATAAAGTCTATAGTCCCGGGCAGAAAATGCCAGACTGAAAATTACAAGGTCGAAATTAACCGAAGGGTTTTAATTTTTAATGTAAGAATTGTTGAATAAATAAGGCACATGTGACTCTTACACTGGACAGTAATGCCTCAGTGTTTATATAAATCTTACCTGGTGATGGAATCCATTCTTGGATACCGAGCAAATGTCCATCCCCTGACTGATCGGTTAAGTTCCCCTCCCCAAGAAAACCCCCGTCATGCTTATTATCCTGATGTTGTTGCGTTTTGAGAATTAAACAAAACAGCGATGCGTTTTATTCGATTCATTCCACTTGGTTCTGCATTTTTAAAATCAGTTTTAAATCCGTTTTAAATTATTTTAAATAATCACCAACATTCATTATGAATGATAATTACTTTTCTCGTTCTCCTGTTCCCATCAAGGTAATGAAGGAACCGCGCCGATCCTTGCCAATAGTAAGGCAAGAGCATTGACTGTCTTAACTTATTCATAGCAGTTTCTCCTTAGTAACCTGTTCCCAGCACTTAGCGTTCATTTAGGCACGGACTCAGCTTTAGGTACATTTAAGTCAGAGTTAGGAAGTATTCGCTTGGAATAAGTTAAGTAAGCATTAATTTCACACTATAGCTAAGGATGGATCGTTGAAAGACAAGTGGGAGAGGAGGGGGGGCGCTTATTGTTTGAATATAGGTGAGGTCTTTTAAAATCGTCATTTATTTTGAGTTCTTGCTTATGTTTGCTGTTCCAATAGGGAAAACAATGAAAACACAAATACTTCTGGCAATAAACAGAACCAGTTATCCCCTATCAACCGCAGTAAAAACCTGATGTCAAGTTCCGACGAGGAGTTATCGCCGCCCCAGAGCCCGGATCACTGCTCCGGGAGTCCTGTCTTACTGCTGCCGGGGTCTCTGAACCAATCCGTCGATTCCACCTTCTCTCTTCACGGCCTGAGCCCTTCGCCAGGCGGCCACGCTGGGCCGGTCCATCCACATGGACTGCAGGACTCCCTGCTCGGCACTCTAACGTCCAGCCTGGTCGATCTGGGATCGTAAAATAAGAGCAAATCGCCGCTGGACAGCCGAATTATAAACTGATCAGACACTCAATGCTGTGCTGTGTAAATAATTGAAAGGTCTTGTCCAAGATATGGAATTTCAACTGATGGTACTTAATCTGTGAAAAAGAAAAGGCGAGATGCTCTCCTTTACAATTAAGAAAACCCGCCTTCGTGAACTGCTGAGAGGCCTGATAACTCACTTAATGCTCTTCAAATCTTTATGCTCTCCCTACTGCACAAAGGGCGTTGCGAATGGAACAAAACCAGTGGCCGGCCAATGCCGTTTCTGCCAGATTCCCGCATCTGTCAGAATCAAACCTGGATTATCTCTCGTTTTCCATCTGTTCGCGTTCCCCGTGAATCACTGCTCGCGAAAATGAGAGATCGGCTAGGACGGACGGGTGTGTAACTGAGGTAACTGTACAGAAAATAATCAGCTTCCCTCCCCCCAACTCAATATCAGGCAAAAAGTTCAGACACCTCTTGAGGCGACTCTCGAAGTTTACATTGTCACTAGTGTGGATGGAGAGTTACATGAAAGTAGGTTATAATAAAATCCAAACATGTGAAAAGCACGCGCTTGCTTATGTTGTCTACTTTTTACACGTTTTGAAAAGCAGCATCTATGGTACTGGCTGCTGCTGGAAAATGATGTCTGGAGTTGTTGTTATTGGATGAGGAGGCTCTCTGCAACTTGCAACTCAGGTGAAACATCAGCAATATTAATATTTCTATATTTAAGACAAGGTGTCAGCTCCTGACTCACAAATTCCCCTCAGTGTCATGTCAACGGTAAGCATTATCCCTGGAACATGGGAACAGGCGCGACTATCTGATTCTGAATCTCCCCCCCCCCCCCCCCCCCCCTTCAACTGCACCTAGCAAACCTTTAGCCCCTTTAGATCATGCACAAAGTCCATGTCGATGGAGTTATCAGAAGGAGCGGTCACCCGGCATTTTCGCGCCAGAGCGCTTTCTAAGCAGGAGATTAAAAATATCGAGGGATTGGGGGGGGGGGGGGGGGGGTTCCTCCCCTCTGTCGCTTGGAGGTTATTCTCTAGAAATTTTACATTGCCCCCAGAAGATAGATTGTGTTCCGCGTCCTGAATATTTTCTTTCCTTCAATATGGTTAACAAAATATAGAAATAATAATAAAAAAAGTGGAAAACATAAATCCAACTGTTGAAACTTGTCATATTTTGTTTTATTTCTTTATTTCTCCCCCCTCCCTCACCAGCCAAAGTGGCTCCCCCCCCCCCCCCCCCCCCCAGGCTGAACTTACTTTTACACAATTGAAACTAAAACTGCAATATTAAAAACAGTTTTAAAGAGGGGTAATAATGTATCGCTTGCTGTTATCAGTCATCTCCTGAATTGGGGAGAGGAGGGTCACACAACCGTGCATCATTTTTAAGTAAAAATAATCGCCAGTTCGCACTTTAGATTTTACACCACAGATAAACAGCTGGATATGAAATGCGTTTAACTATTACAGGCCCCCAGCTTCCTTGCCTTTCTCTTTATTGTGCTGTAAAAAGGGCATAGCAACCAATCATTTTACCAACTTCCGGTGAAGGATCTATAATGCAAATTGAAATGCAACTTATATTTAGAACAAGGACAAGCGTTTGTTAGCAGGCTCCCCGGCGCTTTATTCGTGTGTCCTGTTGCTAATACCTTTTGATAGTATATGGTTATGGTTTACTGAAGATTGTAGAATGTTTATTCTATATGTTTCGGGCCATGGAGATCTCACCCCCTCTGGAGGACAGACTTTCTCACTCGGGACTAAGTCAGTTTAGACAGAACTCTTGTGTAAAATATACATTTATCTTGGAATGGGGGCTGGCGTGGAGTACGAGGGACTCTAATTGCTGCGAGGGCTCAAAAGAGAAATGTAACTTTTATCGGGGCCAGCTTAAACTCCAAACACATTTAGAACCTGCCACTCGCCTTTTACTTTTATCTCGGATAGTCAGTGATGTGGGGCAGAGAGACGGCAGCATAAAGTGCTACTGTGGTCACCAGCCATCACCTCAATGGAGATATTGGCGGAATGGTTACAGTAACCCTTTGATGACAACTCCAGTAAGCGGTGCTGGGGTGACTGGAGCAAGGGCAGGATAGATGCTTCCTAACGTCTTAAGCAGTTTGCCAATATTTACAAGGCCATTTTACTCAGCAAACATCGGAAATATCCACACCAACCATCTGGCTAGAAAAACATGACAAGAACTCGCAGTGACTAAACATTTCTATTGACTCTCAGGTTCTACATTTTGTTTTAGAGATTTGTTTTAATTGTTATTTTTTTTTTCTCCCAGCCAATTAAAAAAGGATTTGCGTAGGGGTTTTAATACGGATATGATAGTCTGGTCAAATTAATTAAAGTAAGCCTGGAGGGTTAGGAGGTTCAGTGGGGGACACAATTCAACAGTTCAGGACAGAACTTGTACATCAAATGTATCTTTCACTACCGGGGCTAACCCATTGGCGATATTTCTACCCATACGTTGCGCTGAAACACCTATCACTTGTAAAGTGTAAAGAAAATGTAGCATCAGGATGGTCTTGCTCCGAGGTGACTTTGATCTTGTTGCACTGCGGGCGTTTCATTTGCAGTAATCTCGAAAATAGCAGCTCAAACGGCAATCGCCCCCCCCCCCCCCCCACCCCCGCCCCACTCACCCCATACCCCAATGGTTACGAAAGGCATCTCGGTTTTGGGTAGAGTTTTCCTCTAAATGTAAAATAAACACACGACTGGCCTCCAGACACTTTTTGCTGGGAACTAAAAAGGCCTTCTATGAGATGAGGGTAATTGTTTCGTACAGCTCGAGTTTGCAGAGAACTGAGGATTTCCTGGAGTTAATGTGAACCAGCCGCTGGCTGGACTGGGCCTGCTGAATGTGGAGCAGATTGTGGCAAATATTACAGGGATTCGATTCAGTCTTTTGTGTTTTTAGAAGCACCTCGGCACTGATTTCAAATTTGTTTTCTTTACATTTTAAGCGTGCTCACAAAATGAGATCCTCTTGTTTAAATCCGCAAACAGAGGTTGCGTTTGTACCAAAGCCCCTAAAAGCCTTGTCCTAATATGCAGCTAAATGAATTTTACCCCCCAAAACAAGTCTAGTTTCCAATGCAGGGCCCATCCGAGAACTGAAAGGGGAGACGGTTAATTCCGTGGTCGGAATCGATCACAAAAGTTGCACATTTTACCCCCTCAGCCAGGCGATTGGCTTGGGTCATTCGTGACCATGGTTTGAATTATCAGAAATGCAAAAACAAAAGCCCTGTTTGAAATGCAAAGCAGTGCCAACACCGACTGATAAAATGCTTTTGTAGAAAATATGTTTGAAGGAAACGTGTTTGATTAATGCAGATGCGTTTTCCACGGCCCATGTCAAAATATGGCTGTCATCGAATAAGCAATCTTTAAAATCTGGCTGAAATTGGGTGGGTGGAGGGAGTGGTGGGGGGGGGGGGTGGGGGCGGAGGTGGATGGAGTCCGCTGGGAAATAGACAACAGTTTCTGATGAACAAGGAACAAGCTTCAGTCCAATGTGTAATGGAGCTTTTAGAATTCCAATTGTACCAACATTACACTGTTCCTAAGCAACACACAGCAAATCAAGGGAATGTGATCAAATACTAGAGTGCAGGTGATATTACCAGAGGAAAATTGTATTCTCGAATTGTACTGACCTACAGATCCAAAGTCAGTACAGTCCAAAGATGTCTAGAGATGTGTAGGTTAGGTAGATTGGCCATGCTAAATTGTCCCTTAGTGTCGGGGGGATTAGCAGGGTAAATACATAGGCTTACCGGGATAGGGTCTGTGTGGGGTTGTTGTCGGTGCAGGCTCGATGGGACCGAATGGTCTCATTCTGCACTGTAGGAGTTCTATGATTCTACTTGGGAAAGTCAACTATTTGATGCTTTTTGAAAGTGACATGCTTTGAAATCTTTGTATGAATGCTTTACAAAACTTCAGTGCTCACGAACGAAAGTGAATTATTCTGTCAGATAACGTAATTTATATCGGTACATGAAAATCTTACCACTGAAAAGAGGTTGCAATCTTTCGTACATGCATAAGAATGTGCAAGTCACTCTGATCTGACGCACAGGCCTATAACTGAAATGCAATAGGACCTTCCATCAGTTTTAGAACAATTCCAATTGTCATCTTGTTTTTTTTCAATGTATCAATTCGTTACTTGATCTCCCGTGGCAATGCTCATTCATGGTTTGGGACATGGATGCCCCGTGTAGATTACCTGCACTGAATTTGTCTCCTTACCAAGGTTTCAGACTTGACTCGCCAGGGTTTCCTTCCCCCCCGCAAGACAGTCTGGGTGACTGAGAGTTGGTCTTAAACCGGGAGCTGATTTCACACTGGTTCAGTTGGTGTTTTCTTTTATGGAATGTTTTGCGCTTTCTGGCTGCGATTTGGGGAGTTACCATCGCCACCAGCAGCCCTTACAACCATGTTCAAGGTGACCAGAGTGTTTGCCTCGATGTGTGTCACTATGTTACAGCCTCTTGTCTGCGATTTTATTTACTGCCCCTCCCTTCCCCCTCCCGCCACTCACTTTTTTCTATTATCCTTGGCCTCCCTCGTTTGTTTCTGGTTCAGTTTGTTACTGTGCGCGGTCTTTTTAACCGCGCTGATTATACGTGCAGTTTCTGGAGGGGGGGGGGGGGCAACAATGGAGGGTGGGTGAGATACAGAAACTCCACCTGAGATTTCACTCTGCCACGTGGTAAAGCAGTATTCAGTTGCAGTGTGTCTGACCAAGATTGTGAAGGCAACATCTGGTGTACAATATGACTTGGGAATTAAAATACAGAAAATGACCCATTAAGACACAACAAAATAAGACAATTAACCAGCGAGGAATATAAAATGGCAAACACTCAAAGAGAATTGTCAAGTGATTGGGACAGACAGAGAAGCAAAGGCGTTTTATTAAACAATAACTAATGCTCCTTTCACCAACACGAAAAGTGCAAAGACATATTATAACCAGACATCTTCTAAGTTTCATTTAATGTTCCTAATTTAATTAATTAATCCACAAGTCGATTAGGCAAGTACCCAACATTCTAAGGTCTACATGAAGAGATAACCGGCTCTCACCCAGCACTGAAATAAGGTATTTCAGACTTCCTGCGCTTGCTTCATTGGATTATTAAATAATGAATGGTCCTTTGATGATGCGTTGCCAAGTCGGGGCAGTAATGTTACACCACATTTCATAGTCACAGAAAAGGTTTGTTACATTGACTTGAAATGGAAGCCCACCCTGCGGGTTGGGGGGGAGGTCCCCCAGAACCACATAGGCGGAGTTCTGGGGGATATCTTCACTCAGCTGCTAGAAAACAAATAACAGCAAGAACGTTCTAGAAAAAAAAAACCAGAACAGTGGTTGCGTTGAAAGAGCTATGTTTTTCCCCCCTCTGTTGTTGGAAAATAAGTTTAAATGCATCTGGGGCAGGAAAAGGGAGAGTCAAAATGAAGGCGTTGGATGGGGAGATTTGTGATTTATGTTGGATAATTAGATAAGGTGGTGCATTAAAATCGTAGCAGAAAAACCGTCTATTGTGATGCTTGAATTGCTATTTCGCTGCTTGGTTTCGACATGGACAGTTTTGGCTGCTATCAGTACTTTTCGCTCGAATTAAAGGGATAACTAAGCGCTGCAGATGGGAAATTAATTTTCTAAATTCCTCTGCCGCGGCTACAAACCAATTTTAATACAAGGGTGCACAGCTGCTCCGAAAGTAGTGATGTTCCTTCCTGTATCAGTAACGGATGAGTGCCATGACCAGAACAGTTATTTCTATCTCCCCTTGGCTGCGATCCTTTAAAGAGACTCTATCACCACGTGTTTCCCCATGCGATTGACCGATTAAAGTTCGAATGACTGCAGACCTCTGGCAAGTCACAAGGACCGTTTGAAGGTTAGGGCCGCATTACTTCCCCCGCCCTGAAGTCATGCTGCATGACAGGATGTTTGTTGTTGGGAAGAGGAGAGGGGGGGAGGGTGGGGTTGGGGGGGGAGAGAGGACAGGGTTATTGTTTGAGGCTGTTGAACGTAAAACACGAAATTCGACCACAAATGCGCACTATTTCTGCAGAAGCATCGGTAATGGTCATTTTCATTTACATTTCACACTCCCCTCCTCACTTAAGAAGGGCGTGGGAGTGGGTTGGTTATTTCTTCCTGCCATGCCTTCTCAAAGAGAAAACATTATTATCAAAATAGCAGGAGTAAACGTGGAGGGATCGCCGCACACAATCAGATTTCAAATGATAAGGTCAGAAATGTTGCAAGTTCACCGAATGCGAAGATTATTTTTTTAAAAACTGAAGTGCAGAAATGCAACATGCAAAAAAGGGGTAACTGGGCGCCATTGCTGTGTCATTGGACATACACCTGCAGCTTTCCTGCAGTGAATAGTAGTACATTGACCTCACTCCAAGGTGGTCGACTCTGATGAAATTACGGCTGAAGTAAATGGAGCTCTAAATGCATGGATTAGCTCCACACATCAGTGGCCCGGCCAGACCTGTCTTCATTGATAAGTTAAGATCAGATAACAATTATTTCCTTCTGTGATCCAATTGCTAATGTTTTAGTCGGTCTGTGCAAGGGGACAGTACACACATTGAGATGAAAAAAATGTATATTTTTTATTTAATGTATTTAAATAAAGATGGGGGGGAGAGAATTATCTTTCGACCTTTTTTCTTCTTGCTCGGTTTTCCGAGAAATCAGAGGGTGTGCAGTTTCCCGATACTTTCCTTTGCTTAAGATATTGATTTTTTTCTGAAAAATGCATGAGCCGTGAGAAATCTGAAACTCGAGGTGGGGTGGTGCCGTGGAGAGAGACACAGGCAGTGCAGTGGAAGCTTTCCAATGTCATGTAGGGACAAAGACATCGAAACAACTCTCAGGGACAAAGTAGCTGGAATGTGCGTAAAGATAGATTTCCGTTAATCCTCATCTGTAGCTGTTTACCCCCCAGGAGAAGGGGATTAAAAGGGCGTTCCTTCAAATTTGTCCGCCTCACACCCAAATGTCAAGTAGGAATCTCCCAACCGGTGGAGAACTCAATTAACTACAAAAAAAAGCGGGCAGTAAATAACTAACATTCAGCTAATGGGACGGTGCCTGCTCCTTTATCCGAATTGTACATTTGGAGGTCTGCATGTTACTTCACCCACATGGCGGGATGCTTGAGGGAACACTGTGTCAGGATTATATGCACTGACTGTCTGCTCACTCTCAGCCTGTAAAACAAAACACAGATACGTCTAGAAAAAAAACAACGTGGGTGGATTTATTTATGAAGCGATTTTTTACAATTAAATTATAATTAATCGTGGCAAGTACAAAGACGCTTATGCGACGCCAACCTTTGGTGAAATACATTCGTCATTGACTTAAAGGGCGTTTGGGGAATGTATCAGAGTGGAAATGAATGTGGTTATGAAGGTGCAACTCTTTACATTCATTGCAATCGGAACGTATCTGCAAATGCTAAGAATCTATGTCTAGTGTCACAACTGAGCGCAATATAATTAAAACCAGAAATATATTACAAGGTGCATTATGCTGCAATATCTATGAGTGCCTTCTTCAATTAAGGAAGTGTAGGATCTGCATTGGTATATATTCGGGTTCAGTTTTAAGGCAATGGTGTTATAGAGTTCTAAATTGCTCACCGGTTGATGCAGACCCAGTGTGGGTCTCCTCAAAGTCCTTCTCTAAGTCTGAAATTATTTATGCCTACTGTGGGCTCAGTTGGAAATGCTGACAAATAAATTTAGTGTAGAGGCGTTTACTGACAACTTTTCGGAGGAAGCCGATTAATTTCCCTGCAGGCGGGACTACTCAATGCAATAGATCCGAATCACCGACCTGCCCTCTGTAAAGAAGATGCTTAGAAAAGTAGTTTCACTGCTGTGGACAGTTCTTTTCTTCCCATTCCTATCCCGCTCTCCAGTTGAAAAGTTTAATTTTTAATGTTTATTTGACAGGAATTAAGCATATGTTCCACCTAAACAGTAATTTTGTACCGGATAAAATCAGAATAGGAGAGAATAAACTCTGCTAAATATCTATGATTCCATAGTAAGTGCCTCCATAAGGATAACATTGCATCAACACGAAGAAGGAAGCCGAAAACTGAAAAGTCAGGCTAATTTGATGCTGAGGTCTTCACAAGGAGTTGTGTCCTTGTTTCATCAACTGGCCTGATCAACTAAATGGGACGAAAAGTTTATTGTTTCAAGACAAATGTTTCTTATGGGGTCTTTTTTAAACAAAGGATTTATTGAAAAATTGGTGCCATTTGGAAATCACTGGGTGTTTTATGAATGGCTAGAGTTTTCTTAACAAAAGAGATATTGACTTACATTTGATGTATTCATCTGTCTGAAAGAGCTCAGAAAAAAAACAGGGGGAGGGAAGGTATAGTGTTCGCTTACCAACATTTTTTAAAAGAGGAAACAAGGGACAAGCTAAATCATTATTACTACCTGTTCTTACGGTGAGCGATCACCTGTTAAAAGGTCATGAATAACAGGTAGATCTCCATCTCCCTCTCTTAAAAAAAGGGGCCATTTATTCGGTGACAGCTGATTGACAGGCTGTGAAACACGAGCTTGTGGGTCTGGCTGATTTGAGGATAAAACTCTGGATGTCCCCTCAAACATTTCAGGAAATGAAAGTTGTAACTCGATCCGTTCAGCCAACATCTCCCGGAGCAAACACAAAGGCTCACAGGAACCTACCCGGATTATTTTGCAGCGAGATGCTGGAGACAAAACAGCCGTCACATTGAGCAGAGAGCTGGCAGCTTGCTCCCACATTTATTAGAAATGTCTGTCTGAGCTGCCCTTTAAATGGGTCAACATTTTCCTAAGTGTACAATAAGCACTTTTCTTCCCAAAAATAACATCCCTTTTTCAAATATGCGCACTGCTCTCAAAGTTCTGCCATCGCCGTGTTTTATGTCAAATGAGGTCCTACCATGTGATCCTCCAGGCGTTCAAATGAACTCTCCATCTATCCAGATACTCCCCCCCCCCCACCCCCCCCAACCTCCCCCACCACCACCACCACACCATAACAGCCTGTCAGGCTGCTGTTTGGCTCCTCGGTTGGAGAATGTCCCTTACTTTTAAGTTGGGCATTTATTTTATCAGGATAATTTTCTATTGGCACATAACCATACTTGCAACATGCAACCACCATTGCGACGGCCATTGACATAAAGCAATGGCCGAAAAACTTACCAGAAAATAAATTGCTACATCTATTTGCCGGCAATCTAGGTAATGTGTTATATCAGGTAAATTCAGATTGTGCGTGTGTGTGGAGCAATGGGTCCTGGAATGAAATGGTCATCAATAATGTAACAGTCAATGGCACCCGTAAAAGATGTAAGCTTTCTGCCTCTGTTTTAGGTTAAACTAGGTAAGCAGTCCACAACATGCTAACGGTAGGGTAGGAGCAGTTGCCATGCTTATTTGCCGCAGTACGTTTCCAGCACCCTGGACATCCTTAACAATATTGCCCAGGTTGAATATTAATTGACAACATCAGTTCTAAGTTGCGTCTTTCTCAAAGGTACACACTGAGGGCCACCGCGTTCCATACAACTTGTTCCAACCCGTAAGTATAGGAGGCAAAATGGTTCAATGTCACACTAACACGTGCGGAATATTTTTCAAAGGACGTTGGGAGGGATATGAATTCAATTGCTAATAAATTCGTCAAGCAACAAAAATGTAAATGGTTAAATGGGCCAGAGACATCTCTTTTTCGGAATTGCAACTGCAGTGAAATGTGATCTGACGAGTACCTAATTGTAACATCTTGATATTCAGTGAAAGGAAGACTAATAAGTCTATCGGGTGTTCTGTTTCAGCGAAGTAGCGACAAGAATGCAGAGAGCGACTGAGGTGCAATTTAAAAAAAATAGGAAATTCGTGACTTTATGTCGAGAATATTAATTAAACCTGGCTACAGGCAAAGTTCATCTGTTTTTTTTTGCTGTAAAGCGAGACACCAGCAACAAATCTGTTGCAAATTACATGCGTCAGTGACTTCTGAAGCAAACGGAGTTCTAACAAAGGTGAGTTTTATGACGACGACACTCGCCAAATTTGTTTGTAACATCGTCCGTTCCCATTATTAGACTTTTACAACCGATACGGGAGTCATTAAACACGAGCTCAATCCTGGGGGGGGGGGGGGGGAGAATCCTGCAGCCAATACTTATATCAGAGATGTCAACCGCAGCGCTGAATGTGTATTTGTGAATATAGGATGCTGCACTCACCTTCAAGGGAAATATAATTGTGTGCTTATGCGGGCTGCAATCTCGCTGTTAAAGATATTTTGTATATATACGCCATATTGTATATTGTACTCCAATGTTTACCTGTTATTCCAGCTAACACCTAATATCAGATTGCTTTTGATGTACAAACTCATGTATTTGTATATAATCCTCCAAAGATTTTTAAAAATTGTCCCTTTGAATAACGCAAAGGCATCTCAGAGTTCCAATCTGGTTTATTCGCATCTCCTTTGCAGGTAACGACATTTTCTGTTTGGAAATACCCTTGGAGCCGAAGGGAGACGAATGTTTCACTCCCGGGTTTTACATGATCATAAAGTTAAAAAGTTTATTTATTAGTCACAAGTAGGCTTACACCGCAATGAAGTTACTGTGAAAATCCCCTAGTCGCCGCGCTCCGGCCCCTGTTCGGGTACACTGAGGGAGAATTTAGCATGGTCAGTGCACCTAAACCTGCACATCTTTGGACTGTGGGAGGAAACCCACGCAGACATGGGGAGAACGTGCAGACTCCACGCAGTCAGGGATCCAAGCTGAGAATCGAACCCGGGTCCATGGCGCTGTGAGGCAGCAGTGCTAACCACTGTGCCGTCCTGCCGTCCTCAGTATTAGTGATATTCAATAAAGGGGTATTCGTAGCTGAATACTTGGATTGAGTTTGAACTCACTGCGATGATACAAGTATTAACCAGCTCGCCCCTACAACACTCGTCAAAATGTGATCCGAATGTTGATGGGGGGGGGGGGGGGGGAACAAAATGTTCTTAAATTGGGAAGACATTTAATGGGAAATACACACACCCAAACTCGGACAGAACACAAAGTTCATCAGGAGATATTCTGAGGTTTGAAGAGATACATTGTAAAGAATCTGCACGTGTGATGATGTTCGGTGCAATTGTTCCACTCTACGGTTGTCCACTCCTTCTCACAAAGTCGAAAGGAGCGTTTCCAATGTTATTCTGACTGACAGCAACTGAATTATTTCCATTTCACAAACAGCAGTACATGGTTTAGACTGAAAAAAAAACACCCACTGGAACAAAATATTGCTTCTAAAGTTCCTAGCTCACTATTGTTTGCAACTGCTCCGCCGCTTTAGGGTTCACTTGTATAGGGGGATATGTAACTATGAAATGATGGGCTTTTCTCTGGGAGTATATAGATCTATATATAGGGGCACCGACTGGCGGCAATGCCTGGGTATGAGGAGGAGGGAGCCAATCTTAAAAGCCCCGGGACCTGACCATTCCAAAGCCTCGGGAAGCTGGCTTTGTACCAGCAGAACCGAATCTGTGAACATGGATTCAGGCTCCCCCACCCCCCCTCATGTAGCTGAATGTTTGACTCCCAGGCTCAAGGTCACTCTGCTCGGAGGGCCTGTCACTCATTATAAGGGGGGGGGGGTTAGGCGGGTGTTGCGGCGGGGGGAGTGGGGGGCGGATTGTGTTCCATTATGGGCCATGTGGAAGTCTGTTGTGCAGAAATTGCAGCCACAAGAAGGGAAGGAAGGCCTCGCACACCGGACAGACTCTAATCCAGTCTGTACAATACTTCCTTGCTTAGTCTATGATGGAAGAAGGTTCCGGAGAAACACAACACCGGCCCTACCAGTCTAACCTCGTGTGTGTGTGTGTGAGAGAGAGGGGCATCTGCACAATTACGTATTCCCTATTTTCAAACGATCTTTCCATATTTTTTGTTCTCTCTCCAATAAAATTGTTCTCAGTCACAACTTGGGAGATCTGCTGAAGCACAGCCCAGTTCTCTGTGCTTCATTTGTCTTATTATTCAAATGGGTTGGCTGTGTTAGAATTATACCAGGCACACAGGGAGGGGGAGTCGATTTGCTGTGAAAATCAGCAGGGTAAACGGTGTTCAGATCGTGTGTGAAAACTGGGTAAATAAGCACCACTCAAAACCTCAATCGGCCTGAACTGAATACACTGGCAAAATAACCCAGCCCTTCAGCTACTGACTGTTCCTCACTGAAAATAATCTTCAAATGTGCAGATTGAAAATAAAATAAATATTGAATTTAACTGTATTGTCACATTTAAAGTAAAAGTTTATTTATTAGTCACAAGTAAGGCTTACATTAACACGGCAATGAAGTTACTGTGAAATTCCCCTATCATGTATTGAGATATAGTGAAAATAATCGAGGGAAAAGACTCATTGGATAGCCCTTTCAAAGAGCCTGCACATGCAATGAAGGGCCGAATGGCCTCCTCCTGTGCTGTAAGATCCTATGATTATTTATTGCTCCTGTCGCTCAGATTTTGTTTTAAATCTCATTTAGAGGACACTGCGGTTTGGCATTGCGCTGTCGGGATGTCATGATGCGCTCTGTTTCTTTCTTTTTCTCTCCCTCCTTCTTTCCCAGTTACAACGGAGTCGAACACTCCAGAAACATCCATCACCGTCAAAAGAAACATACACTCTGCACAAACCTTGTGCGTCACCTTTAAAACATCCCTTGCTGCAAGCAGACATGCAGGGAGTTGTCACTGGGATTTGGTGGAGGTCAGTCTGGCGCTGGCAGCCTTTTACTGGACAGCTGCCGCCACCTGGTGGTTCGCTCGGCACACTGACGAGGAAATGCAGCTTTAGCCCCACAGTCACCAGTCTATGAATGTAACCCGAATCGACTTTGACCCATGCCCCCAGCTCATTCGCAGCAAATGTTTTTTTTCCCTCTCTCTTCCGTACTTTCAATAGTCTCTCCATTGTACTCCAAGAAGCATGAATTGCAATATTTAAAATTGTGTTAGCGTTGAAAACTGAGGATACACAGAAAATATGTCCAACCAATTTATAAAGGACTCCTTGAGGTTGGACAACAAACAACATGCTAGCTTTGATTTTATTCCTGGGTTTTTGACAGCGTCGCTTGGTGCGTTTTGCATGTTTAATATTGCTGCACTTAAAGAACCCGCAATCAATTACGTTTCAATTTGAAGGCGGTGATTAAATAATAATTAGGATTATTTCTGTTAGAACTTTATCTCAGCCAATGCACCCAACTCACTTTATAATTCTGATTCTTTGGTTGTGTCAGTATAATATGAAAAACGTAGGCTAAATACATAGAGTGGATTGAATATTGTGAACTCGTGGGTTGATGGATGAAGGCTGGGATTTACTAGAAACAGGCCATTCAGCCCCTCAACCCTGCTATACCATTCAAGTAGAGTATGGCTGGTCTGTATCCCAATCCTATCCATCCACCTTTGATCCTATCGCTATCCCCAAAATTCTGGCCATTTCAGTCTGAAACACTCATGGAGAAGAAGATTTTGTTTCTGCCACACTTTGTGTGGAAAAAAAATGTTTCCAGATTTCTCTTCTTAGTTGTCCAGTTCTAATTTTAAGATTGTGTGTGTCCCCTTGTTCTGGATTTCCACCCCCAGGAAGAGTGGAACCAGGTGAGGGCAGTCCTATAGAGAAGAGCCACTGGGGAGGATGGTCTTGCCAACCACGTCAAAGGCTGACGAGAAGTGGAGAAGGATAAGAGGAATCTTGGAATCCATGCAATGGAGGCCATTTGGCCCAATGAGTCTGCACCGTCTCACCAACAGAGCATCTTACTCAGGCCCACTCTGTGCCCTATCCATGTAACCCCCTGCATTTACCCCATTAATTCCCTTAACTTACACACCTTGGGATATTAAGGGGTAATTTAGCATGGCCAATCCACCTAACCCGTACATCTCTGGATTTTGGGAGGAAACCGGAGCACCCAGAGGAAATCCACGCAGACACGGGGAGAACGTGTAAATGTCACACAGAAAGTCACCCAAGGCTGATGTTGAACCTGGGTCCCTGGCGCTGTGAGGCAGCAGTGCCCTGGAATAGTTTACAGTCACAGATATGGTTGCCAACCAGCTACAATGTCAGTGAGTGTGAAAGAGAGGAAGAGTTGTTGCATGGTTCAGATTTTTGTGGGAATGGGACAAAAGGAGTGAGAGAGGAATCCCACAGAGAAAACATGATGAGAGACAGAAGAGACATGAGAGAAAGAAGTGGGCTCAAGACTAGAGAGGAGGGAGTCTTACTGGAAAATGGGAGGTGGGGTATGCACCAGAAACAGCAAAATGGGGGGACATCTATCCACCTCAATGACAAAAAAATCCATGAATTAGTTACATTCGTCACTGGAGGTATGAATAGAGGTATCAGGGAGAAAGGGTTAAAGAAATGGTTGGTGATGGAGAAATATGTTGGGGATTATTTTTTGTTCCTTAATGTTCCTGGACTAGTGGATAGTTTTAGCAGAGGAGAATGCGGCTTAATAGCACTTGATGTGGTCTGCTGATATCTGGTGATGGATGACTAAACCAATTGTGTGCCAAACATGCTGAAGCTTGAGTCTTTTGGAGTTGAGGGAATACAGGTGAGGGCCAAACCAAAAGGAACAACTTTGATATTTTACTGGAGGCAAGACTGCAAAATGTCAAGGTGAGGGTGTGTTTGGGAAAAAAACAACAACCGCTGAAGATTTGTGATGAATGGAATCCCAGTGATAGACAATTTGGAATGTGAAGGGTCAATTGTGAGTGATTGGTGGAGAGTTTATTCCAGGTTCAGATGCAAGGGGAAAGTGGGATTCGGAAATAGAGCATTAAGATTGATGCAGGACGCAGGCGAGTGATTGGAGATAGCCTTCTCTGTGATCCATATTATGAGAGTGGAGAATCCACATAAGATGGCAAGGTAAAGAGCATGAATATAAATAAAGACAGGAGAATTTAAATGGAAGGGAGATTTAGGGATGGTAGGAGGTCATTGAATCAGAGGCGAGAAAGCAAGGTGAAGATTGAAACTACTGGGGATTTTGAGTTGCTCAGAGCAGAGTTTGAGAGAGGGAAGGATGGAGGGAACCCGTGAGGTTGGGTTGAAATTTGAAGAGGCAATAGACATTGAGGATTTTAAATACCAGGTGAGAATGGTGAAACAAGGTGAGGCGTTCAAAGAAGGATAATGTGTCTGAGGGGTAGCGGGAGAGACCAAAGTGGGATTAGAGTCACACTGCCATCATGGTGGCTTGTGTGGGGCAAGCAGTGGAAAGTATAAGCATGCAGGGAAGCTTCAGTAAGAGGTGAGGTGTTGTCATCCAGTTTCAATCAAAGCCATGATATCAGTCCAATATTCCACAGTAAGGCTTTTGCTTATGAATATTGACATTTATTTGAGTCGGCATTGGATCAAGCCCAAGATGGAGTGCAGTGCCTTACCTTGTCAGCTTGAATTTTGTTTGTCTCTCTTGTGGGGACTATGAATAGGATTCAATTTGAATTTGGTTTTTGGAGCAAGCAAGGAGATGGATTTGGGTTTGCCTGGTCCACTCTGAGCATTGGCTTTGTAACTTTAAGAATGGAGTAAAAATGATTGGGATGGCATGGTGGCACAGTGGTTAGCCAGGGACTAACCAGGGTTCAATTCCGGCCTCTGGTGATTGTCTGTGTGGAGTTTGCACATTCTCCCCGTATCTGCGTGGGTTTCCTCCGGGTGCTCTGGTTTCCTCCCACAGTCCAAATATGTGCGGGTTAGGTTGATTGGCCATGATAAATTGCCCCTTAATGTCAGGGGGATTAGGAGGGTAAATATGTTGGCTTACGGGAATAGGATAGGACCTGAGTGGGATTGTGGTCGGTGCAGACTTGATGGGCCAAATGGCCTCCTTCTGCACTGTAGATTCTATGAATTAACAAAAATATATTGATACTTGTCTGGATATTCACAATCAAGTTCTCCCTCACATCTTCAACCTGAATATCCACCTCTTGGGATTTGTCTCAAATTGCTAATAAGGGCGGTGATGGCCTGATGGTATTATTGCTAGACTGTTAATCTAGAAACTCAGCTAGTGTTCTGGGAACCCGGATTCAAATCCCGCCACAGCAGATGGTGGAATTTGAATACAATAAAAAATATCTGGAATTAACATAACCACAAACCATTGCTGATTGTTGGAAAAACCCATCTAGCTCACTAATGTCTTTTAGGGAGGGAAATCTGCCGTCCTTACCCAGTCTGGCCTACATGTGACTCCAGAGCCACAGCAACGTGGTTGACTCTCAACTGCCACTGAACAAGGGCAACTAGGGATGGGCAATAAATGCTGGCCAGCCAGCGACACCCATGTTCCACAGATGAATTAAAAAAAACTATCATACAAAAGCGGATATAGTCCTGAATTCCCAAACAGTTGCTAATATTGCTGCACAACTCTGCAACTGTAAGATGCGTTTGCCCACTAGATCATCCTTCAGCCAGTACGGAACAGGGAAAATGGAATCCTGTCCCCACTGCATACCTGCATTATCCCCGTACAAAAAAAGGATTAAATCATACCTCGTAAGCTGGGATATATCTGGACAGATATATGCTCCTCCATCCATATCTCACCCAAGTGATTTACCGACAATGTTGGGAGTGAAAGGGTCTTGCATTAGCGCTTTTGAGACACTAACGTTACTGGGGAAATTTCCCTCGCCTGCGAGTTGAACTATTCTAATTTCGTTCAAAACCTTTACAAAAATGTGGAATAAAATGAGCCTCGCAAAGGAACCAGGCTGGCACAAACTGGAATTGTTCCATGATTTCAATAGAACTTACTTTACTTCCAGTGTAAAAAAAAGTTGGAACAAGAGCATTTATTTTAGACTGCCCACCAGCTTATTTTATTGAAGTAATCTTTTGAAGTAACGCCAGTCTTGGCACTCCATGTCCCTGGTGTCAGCCTCAGTTGAGGAGTAAGTGAGAAGAATCTTGCGAGGTAAGATAAAGCACCTGGCAGATCTGTTTCCGTGTGTAAATATGCTTCACTGCAAAGGTGCTAGGAACAAAACTTTTAAAACCGTCCCAGGCCAGAGAACAAAAGCAAGGCATCACATTGACAAACATCAAACCCCCCAATAGGAGGGTAAGCACTTAAAAATCCCTCAGGCTACCAAGTGAATTTGTTGAGTGGCATATTCTTTGGACTAAACCCAGCGCTTGGATCTGCAACATATGCCGAGTTTATGTGCGAGATGATTGTGAAATTCAAAGGCATTTTTCAGGTTGACCTCATGGGTCAGCTGCTGAGGATGTAACTAAAAATAAAGCTTAAAAATAAACAAGATAATGAAGCTTCGCCACTGTGAGTGCACAGAAAATGATGCTGTACTCAGGCTAGTTTACGGACCCATTTCGTTCTGATATTTAGCGGTGGGTTGTAGGAGATCGAAATCTCATAAGTTAAAATGATTGCCATCATTTTGGTGAAAATATAAATAACTTTCCTTTATTTAAATGCAATAAGGGGGAAAAAAAACCTCCCACAGGTGCAAATGATTTAATCCGTCAGTACAAAGGGTGAAATTAAAGAACCATGTGCTTAATGATGTTTTGGGGGATTGAAAGGAAGGTTTTTATTCACTAACACAGAAAAATGTTCATGTGCAAACAAGTGGCAGCTTGTGCTCCCAGTTACTGGCAAGCCCATAATACACAGGTTGCTGTAACATGATCGCTGGGTGTTCTGAAACATACAAGGACCGAAACTAAAGACGAGACAGTGATTCAGAATCCGCAAGAAACTATTTAATAATTTCAACAGTGGTGAATCTGTCTGAAACTAACAAAGAGAGAAAACAGAGAGCTGAAGGAGGAATGGTTCAACCAAGAGGCAATAAACAATGGCTGGTGTCTGTGTTCAATCATTTTTTTTTCAAATGAATATAATTATTTATAGCCCAAGTTCTGGGTTCCAATTTACTCAACAGTTAGTTACCTGCAAAACACACACAACAGAGTCCTTAAATCTACTACTGTTTCCTATTGCTCCATGTGCTGTAACAAAATGCTGTAGAGCATCTTGCCTCTTACCAGGGCTGGCCTTTGACTTTTGCACACCTGAAATGACGTTGGGGAGACCCAACTATTTTCACCAGGTTTCTCAGTAAAAAAGAAGTCCACCAATTTGATGGCGTGTGCTTGTTTTTCAGGAAAGAAAATGGACACTTGAACATCCAATATGGCTGACAAAGTGTGTGGGCTCATTACACACTGGGGGCATATGACCACACTGGCAAAGCATATTACAATATTGGCAAAGACAGAGAAAGAGGCACCCAGAGCCGGTTTTAAATAAATAGCTCGACTATGCTCAGGAAAACATGGTCTACATATAGTCTCAACAGTCATTTGCAAAGGGACCATTGGATGTTGCCACCAAAAATGTAAATAAAATTTAAAAATTATTACTTGATTTATATTTAGGAGCTGCAATAGTTTTCTTCCCGACTTCACTGTAGTGCCAGAGACCATTCCCAGTTCCCCCATCATTTGCATCCCTGTTCTCCATGATTTCCCCCTCTGATTCCAATCATCCTGATTGTTCCCACATCGAACAATGATCCCTCTCCCTTTCACTCACACCCCATCTCTTCTCACACGACCTACCTGCCAGCAGTAGAGTGGCCCTGCCTTGAGACCCTTAGCAGATGCCTGCAGGTTGCTGTTCCGAAAAGAATATCCAATATTGGGTGTGCCTTGGGCCTTCCTGTTCCAAGGGTTGGGATCATTCTCATCCACCCAGTTTATGCAGCCTAGGCCAATGGGTCCAAAATGACAATTCAGCTGAAAGAGCTGTAGAAAGTGCCCAGTCAATGAAGGGCAAACGTTGATGAGTGGAAAACTTTCTTTGAAGCAATATCTCCATCCCTTTCTGCATGAAATTGGAAAAGACTTGATTAAGAGAAAAAAATTGAATCCCAAAGCTCTCAGTGATGGCTGGAGGGGCTTGTGAAGATGGAAAGAATAGTCCAAAATCATAACTGCAGAATGGGCAAGGAGAATACAAGATATTATCAGCTCTCATCAAGCTGAACTCAGCCTGGTGCTGGAACACCCCAATGAAACCTTGGTAAACTCATTGCAGCTCATGAGTGCATCCCACTGAGAAAAGGAAACCTCCAGATCTACAGATATTACAAATATAGCAGCTATACATCATATGTTCACCATAGGTTCCTCTACCCTTTGAGGGGGAGAACTGACTGGTGGTGATTTAACCTGAGGATCACCACACCTCAGGCGAAGAGCAAGGTTGAGAAGGCAAGTTTCATGAATAATTTCAGCCGGTACGGGAACCGAACCCATGCTCTCAGCGCCATTCTGGATCATGAACCAGCCATCCAGCAGTCAGTTAGCTCAGTTGGCTGAATGGCTGGTTCATTGTGCAGTACAACATTAACAGCGTGGGTTCAGTTCCCCTATCAGCTGAGGTTATTCATGAAGGCCCTATCTTCTCAACCTTGCCCTATGCCTGAGGTGTGGTGACCCTCAGGTTAAATCACCACCAGTCAGTTCACCCCCTCAAAGGGGAAAGCAGACTATGGCGACTTTACTTTCTACTTACATCACATACTGATAATCAACTACAGATTATGACTTCCAGTTTTAGACAACAATTATCAAGTTTTCAGTGAAGCTATCACCATGGCTATGCTGCACAGTGCACAAACATTCACAAGATCAACAACAACTGCTGTCACTGTCACTATCAAATCCTTGACCCATATCTGGGGGGGTCTTCATTTCTCTAGTTCAACAAGCACCATGCTCCCATTAATTTTATCAGCTTAATGCATAACAATTGAAACTTATTATTAGGGTTTATGTTTATGCATTAATCCTGAAGCATTCTTCCAAAATATCAAGCTGACTAATCAGCAGCTGTTTGTCCACACATCCCCTCACTTTTCCATGGTCCATTTTTGCACTTGATGAGCTTTTTTGACCTGTGTGGAGGTGTAACATTGTCGGGTTTCAACTTTTCAATGCCTTACGATTCCAACTCCCTTTTATTATCTCACATTACAGTACTTTTCAATCCTACATCTTTCAATAATTGGCAACAATTTATATGATTTTAAAAAGATATTCCATTCTTAAAGTTACAAAGTCAATGTTCAGAATGGATTGGGCAGACCTGAATCCATCTCCTTGCTTGCTTCCAAAACCAATTTCAAATTGAATCCATTTCATGGTCCCCATAAGGGAGACAAACAAGGTCCAAGCTGACAAGATAAGCCATTGCATCCCACCTTGGGCTTGATCTGACGCTTGATCTTAGCCAAAAGGCCAAGAAGCAATGCAAAGAAAAAATACAAATTACATGATTTAAAGTTTATTTATTACAAGTAGGCTTACATTAACACTGCAATGAAGTTACTGTGAAAATCCCCTAGTCGCCACACTCCAGCAGGTGGAGGGAGAATTTAGCCTGGCCAATGCACCTAACCAGCATGTCTTTCAGACTGCAGGAGAAAACTGGAGCAGCCAGAGGAAACCCACACAGTCACCCAAGCTGGGAATTGAACCTGGGTCCCTGGCGCTGTGAGGCAGCAGTGCTAATCACTGTGACACCATGCCTCCCTTTCCTTTTAAGCTGTTTTGCAAACAGTAACAAATTAAAATACCATTTTCACACAAATACATGTTGAACAGGTTGAGAAGACTATTTTAAAAGCATATTGTACATCAGTCTGGACAAGCATTGCTCTTTTAATGGCCTAATTACTTTTTTCAGCAAGAGTTAATTTTGCTGCACACTGCAGTACCTATAACTCAAGGTTAGATTTAACACGTGCAATTCTCCAAATGAATAACTGTCATCTCAGGTGAGAAACGCAATGCAATTCCCACTGGGTTGGTCTGCATGATCCCGATCACAATCCTCCCCTACTTATCGGTCGGAATTCTCTGGTCTTGCACACACCACTACTGCTGCTAGCAGTCAGACTGGCAGTGCCAACCTGACCACCCAGTGGGGGGTGGGGGGAGGGACTCCAATGGCCTTCAAGCCCCCCAGCATGGTCATGACGTCTTCTCTTCATTTGTGGAGACCAGTAGTGATTCCCAGAGGCTTCCCATTGAGCCAGCAGATGGGTGAATTCCAGGAGCCGGGTGAATCCGGCTTAAAACAGATCCCGCATGTTTACGTGAAGATTTAAATATGCTAATCTGGTTCACACCCCCACGGAGCGTGAACCAGATTATGTCGTCGGCCGGGGGGGTGGGGAGAATCTCAAAATGAGTTTTCCTCATCCTGATGCAAATCATGTTATGGTCCTCTCACTAGAGTCTCCAGCCATAATGTAATTTGAACATGTACAAGTGGGGCTGGAGAATCACCGCCAACTTTTCAAAATCAGAAAACCAGATCAATTACCTGCCTTAAACAATGAAGGGAAAGCATATCCTCTTACACTACAGTATAATGTTCTGGCTTCTGCCACAATTTTGGTTGAGGTGTGGAATGTTAGTGAATATAAAAATGTATGTCTTTGCTTTACTGATCTGTCGAGCATTTGTAATTTTGGGAAGTATAATTAACGTAATACCTCAAAATTGTCAGATTAGCATTGAAAGGATATTTGGATTAATCAGGCAAACATTCAGATCAAAAAGCGCTAGATAAGATGGCTCAGACATGTGCTAAAGATGTCCCAAGAGCAAATACTGAAGACTGCTCTAAGATGGACACCAGCCAGGAAACATAAACAGGGTAAAAAACAAGATGGCTTAAGACTTTGGTGTCTGACCTGGAAGAGATGGGGTGAGACACAGACCACATTGCCAGACAGGGCCTGATGGAGTTGCGGCCTAATGTCCTACTCGGGACAAGGAGGATAGCTAACCAACTAATGCTCATTCTAACATTTCTGTTAGCCATGGCATATCCTAGACAGAGATGGACATGGGCACATTAATTTATGTGGGCTCTATAATCCTAAAGAAATTGGTGGGAAATGATAAGATTCTGTAGGACTGGAAACAAGCTGAATTAGTGTTTTTATTCAAGAAGGCTGACACATCTGACTCAAGTATCCACAGAACAAATGCAGATAAAATAATGGGATTTGTTCCAAAGAATATGCAAACAACAGTAAGTCTTTAAGAAAGAGTCAGAGTGGGTACCTGGAGTAAATCTTGGCTTTATGCCAGGGTGTAAAATGGGTGATAGTGAGTCAACAGCCCATTTCACACTTCTCCTGATTTTTATTTCCATTGGCTTCAGTGTAACTTAAAATAGGGAAAAATATAAAATGTTCTATCCACTAGCTGTTTTACATAATTACACAAACCTCATTGATTGCTTTGTGGACCTGTAAAGATACACATATATGTGTGTGTCTATATGTATGTACATATATATCAATATATAATATATATAAACTTTCGGAAATCTTTGGCAATCCTAATTGAACTAAAAACTGCAGAATTCCTAGATTAAAACAACAGGAAACAGAAAGTATGTGTGAAAAGTGCATGTCAATTTGAGGAGAAATGGGATGTGGAGCTCACATGGGATTAATTGTTATAATGAGCTCATTATTGAAACCAGTTAGAAACTGATCAAATTTGCTGATGACCAAACAGGGGAAGGGTAAAAAAGAAGTTGCAGACAAAGATTTTTAAAAATGTTTCAGGTTAATATATGCAATTGGATTGACAAATAATAAATTCAGTTTAATACAGAGCAATGTCTAACATATACAAATCAAAAAGATGTGACGTAAGCAATGGAAATAAATTACATGGTTACATCAGTCGGCACAAGTATTGCTCATTTAATTGTCTAATTACTTATTTCAGCAAGGGTTAATTTTGCCACACGTTTAGCAGAAGATATAGATATATGTATTTGTCTTTTTGTAGGTACATATATATCAATATATAATATACCTAATGTACCTATAACTCAAGCTTAGATTTAACATGTCGTTTGGAGGAGGCCATTTGGCCCATTATGTCAGTGCCAGCTCTTTGCAAGAACTATACAATGAATCCCACTCTCCTGTTCTTTCCCCATAGCCCTGCAAATGTGTTTGCAGACCTGGACTTCCATTGCATTGTCATGTCAATAGAACCTTTATAATTTTTCTTTTCTTTTTGCAATTAAAAACATATTTCTTTGTAAAGTGTGATTGTTGTTACGAAGAGTATAATAGTTTTGAAACACAGGCAAATTGAGCCAGAAGGTGGATCCTGGTCTTCACCTCTGCTTTCATATTTGAATGATAATATTCTGTATCCTCAGGCTGGACAGAAACCTCCCCTGGAGGCTGCTTGATTTTGATTTTCAGTCTGAATGCAAACTGTGAATGTGGGGCTTCACGATCCTTCTGACCTTTGGGGTTTTAAGCCGGAGGTGTCACTACTGGGATGATTGGCTTGCGGTGTTGCTGTTTGGTTCTCCAAAGTCGATTCCTTCTATCATTGTAAAATGTATATGAAATGTCATGTCTTAAGGACTTGCTAAGCTAATAAAATTTCCTTCAGTTCACTCAATTTTGGAGATGATCTGGATTAAATTAGTGCCAAGGTTTTATTTTTCTCAAATCATGAACTGCAAAGTTGAGGAAGCTTTGGAAGATTCCTGTTGCTGTTAATCCTTGCTTCTCCATCCAGGTGAGGTATTTTGCATCGAATATATTTGCTGAAACACAGAGAAAAAAGTGGCAGAGGTGGTTCTGATTTTCTGCTTTCCTCGCTGCTGTGTATTCCCATCAGTAATACAGGAAAACAAGGAGTAAGTTATAAACGGCTTGCTCATCGTGCTGGATGGCGAAATTCATGGTGTCAGTGATCCTGCTATTCCAGAAAAATCTGGATTAGTGCCAACTGCGCCACCATACATGGCTTTTGCATTCCATTCTATCAAATGCTCCCCTTCTAATTGATCCCATAGAACAGGGGCTTTTGCAACTGCTTTTTGATAATGTGCTCAACTCCTCATCGTCCACCGAGTAATACAAACCCACCTTTTCATCAGCTTTTCCACCACAGTGTAGCACATCTAAATCAGACGGGACAGTCAACCTCAGTCAGAGCAGAACTGGCCCGACTGAAACATACTTCCTGTTCTCACTTGTGGAATTTAAAGTTTGGAATCAACACCAGCTGCTGTCTCCAATCACTGCAATAGATCTGAATATAGTACACTGACTAAGAAATAATCAGTATATATTTTATTGCAGATGTCATTTCAATCATATGATTTCATTGCAACCGGGGGCATATCTGATTAAAGTACACTCTTGATTGCAGAATCTTTAAAGGTCGGCATTAAATATGTTTCAGAATCTGGTAAAACTTCAGTTTCAAAATAGATTGCTTTAATACCTAATCACAAATATATGAATATACAATATGACTCACAAGTTAAGATGGAAAATATAACCTTTAAAATGCATTTCCATGTGGGTGGGAGCCACCATTTGCCCATGAAGTTTAAAATTGTCCAGGAATACTTTAAGGAAAGAAAGACTTGTGTTTATAAAGCACCAATCATGATTCCAGGATACCCCAAAGTGTTTTACAACCTATTGAATTTTGAAGACCAGTCATTGCTGTATATAAGACAGGGGTGGCACGGTAGCACAGTGGTTAGCACTGCTGCTTCACAGCTCCAGGGTCCTGGGTTCGATTCCCGGCTCGGGTCACTGTCTGTGTGGAGTTTGCACATTCTCCTCGTGTCTGTGTGGGTTTCCTCCGGGTGCTCTGGTTTTCTCTCACAGTCCAAAGATGTGCGGGTTAGGTTGATTGGCCAGGTTAAAAATTGCCCCTTAGAGTCCTGAGATGCGTAGGTTGGAGGGATTAGTGGGTAAATATGTGGGGGTAGGGCCTGGGTGGGATTGTGGTCGGTGCAGACTCGATGGGCCGAATGGCCTCCTTCTGCACTGTAGGGTTTCTATGATTTCTATGACAGCTGCCAACGTGCACATGACAAGGTCCCACAAACAACATTGAGATAATGACTAGATCATGACTAAGTAATTTCTTTCATTGATTTTGGTTGAGTGATAAATATTGTCCAGGTCACTGACAACTAATCTTTCAGTATGGTCGACCTAAAAGGAGTTGGTGTACTCGGTGACCGCTTTTGTGCCCTTAGAGATGACGTGTCTGGCCAGCTCTACGGCAGCATGAGAAGGACAGCACTCTGGACCTCCTCAGCTGAAATGGTGTGCAACTTGTTGCAGTGAAGGAGGTGTGAGGCCTCTGAGGCAATGCACAGGAAGATGTCCACCACGAAGGAGTTCATGATGCTCATGGCCTTGGACAAGATGTGGATGGAAGGGTGGACCCAGGTCTGCACCTGGTACATGTAGGTGAGGTAGGTCTGCTGGCGGGTTTTCCTCCATTACCTGGATGGCTTCTTGGTGACTTTAGCTGGCAACCACTTGGACGTCTTGCGGGACGTGCTGCTCTTGCCCACAAGCTCAGGCATTCCGCTCCAATTTAACAAAACCTAAACATTCCTCTTCCTTAATAGTCCCTTGGAATATTTTACATAAAGAACAAAGAACAAAGAACAGTACAGCACAGGAAACAGACCCTTCGGCCCTCCAAGCCTGTGCCGCTCCTTGACCCAACTAGACCAATCGTTTGTATCCCTCCATTCCCAGGAACCTGAAAAGGGCAAACAGGGACTTAGCTTAACATCTTATCCAAAAGAAGGAATCTCAACATTGGAGCATTCCTTCAGTACTGCACTGAAGTGTCATTGTGAATTTATGTGTTCAAGTCTCTGAAGTTGTTGTGCATAAGTCTAGAGTTATCTTGTGAGAGAGACTAGAACTAGGGGACACAGTTTAAAACTGGACTGCAGTGAATCAAGGCCGTTGCTCACCATCACATTCTTAAGGGCAATAAATGCTGGTCTAGCCAGCGATGCACACATCTGAAGAATGAATAAAATAGGAGGCCTCCTTTTAAACAGAGATGAGGAGAATTTTTTCTCTCACAGGCTTTTTGGTCTGTGGAATTCTCTTCCCCAGAGAGCAGTGGAAGCTGGGCCAGTGAATTTATCGAAGGCTGAGTTGGATTGATTTTTGACAGATGAGGGAGTCAAGCGTTTTGGGGAAAGACAGGAAAGTGGAGTTGAGACCACAATCAGATCAGCCATGATCTTATCAAATGGACCAAATGGCCTATACCTGCTCCCACGTCCTATGTTTCTATGATGCATTTGTGTTGTAGATATGAGCTAAAAATGCCAGGCAAAGTTAGGGCTGGTCTGCAGTGATGAAAGGGGCATGAATTAGTGCTTTTTGTTTATGGGAATTTGATATCACTGGCAAGACCAGTATTTATTGTCTATCCCTATACATGCCCTTGGCGGCTTGCTGAGCCATTTTAGAGTTATCCCTGTGGGTCAGGAATTACATTGAGGCCAGACCAGCAGACTTTCTTTCCTAAAGGGAACAAGATAAGGTTTTATATCAATCTGATAATTTCATGATCACCATTACTATAATGTCCAAACTATGTTAAAGGTTGTGGGTTTTACACAAAAAGAAAAAGATGAAGCTTGCACACATCGATTCAAACTAACAGGAACACCTGTGAACACCCCAATGACATCACCATTAGATCACGTGACCAACTCTTAAAGCAATCACACAACCACTTAAGTATATAACAATTACTTATACTAGCTTTTTAATCTAGACTTAAGTTAATTAATTGCATTTACATTCCCTATTGCTGCGGTGGGCGTTGAACCCATATCCTGAGAATATTAGTCCAGGTCTATGAAATACTAGACCAGTCACATAAGAACATAAGAACATAAGAAATAGGAGCAGGAGTAGGCCATCTAGCCCCTCGAGCCTGCCCCGCCATTCAATAAGATCATGGCTGATCTGAAATGGATCAGTTCCACTTACCCGCCTGATCCCTATAACCCCTAATTCCCTTACCGATCAGGAATCCATCTATCCGTGATTTAAACATATTCAACAAGGTAGCCTCCACCACTTCAGTGGGCAGAGAATTCCAGAGATTCACCACCCTCTGAGAGAAGAAGTTCCTCCTCAACTCTGTCCTAAACTGACCCCCCTTTATTTTGAGGCTGTGCCCTCTAGTTCTAGCTTCCTTTCTAAGTGGAAAGAATCTCTCCACCTCTACCCTATCCAGCCCCTTCATTATCTTATAGGTCTCTATAAGATCCCCCCTCAGCCTTCTAAATTCCAACGAGTACAAACCCAATCTGCTCAGTCTCTCCTCATAATCAACACCCCTCATCTCTGGTATTAACCTGGTGAACCTTGTCTGCACTCCCTCCAAGGCCAATATATCCCTCCGCAAATAAGGGGACCAATACTGCACACAGTATTCCAGCTGCGGCCTCACCAATGCCCTGTACAGATGCAGCAAGACATCTCTGCTTTTATATTCTATCCCCCTTGCGATATAGGCCAACATCCCATTTGCCTTCTCGATCACCTGTTGCACCTGCAGACTGGGTTTTTGCGTCTCATGCACAAGGACCCCCAGGTCCCTTTGCACAGTAGCATGTTGTAATTTTTTTTCCATTTCGATAATAATCCAATTTGCTATTATTTCCTCCAAAGTGAATAACCTCGCATTTGTCAACGTTATACTCCATCTGCCAGATCCTCGCCCACTCACTCAGCCTGTCCAAATCTCTCTGCAGACCTTCTACGCCCTCCACACGATTCACTTTTCCACTTATCTTTGTGTCGTCTGCAAACTTTGTAATCCTACACTCAGTCCCCTCCTCCAGATCGTCTATATAAATGGTAAATAGTTGAGGCCCCTGTACCAATCCCTGCGCACACCACTAGTTACCATCTGCCAACCAGAAAAGCACCCATTTATTCCGAATCTCTGCTTCCTGTCGGATAGCCAATCCCCAATCCACGCTAACACCCTACCCCCAACTCTGTGTGACCCAATCTTCTTCAGCAACCTTTTGTGAGGCACCTTATCAAACGCCTTTTGGAAATCCAAAAACACCGCATCCACCGGTTCCCCTCCATCAACCGCACTAGTCACATCTTCATAAAAATCCAACAAGTTCATCAAGCACGACTTTCCCCTCATGAATCCATGCTGCGTCTGCTTAATCGAACCATTCTTATCCAGATGGCCCGCTACTTCTTCTTTAATGATGGACTCCAGCATTTTCCCAACTACAGACGTTAAGCTAACCGGCCTGTAGTTACCCGCCTTTTGTCTATTTCCTTTTTTAAACAGCGGCGTAACATTAGCCATTTTCCAATCCGCCGGCACTACCCCAGAATCCAACGAATTTTGATAAATAACCACTAACCTATCCGCTATTACCTCTGACATTTCTTTCAGTACCCTGGGATGCATTCCATCCGGGCCCGGGGACTTGTCCACCTTCAGTCCCGTTAGTCTACCAAGCACTGCCTCCCTGGTAACATTAATCGTATTGAGTACCTCTCCTCCTACCAACCCTCTATCGTTAATATTTGGTAAACTATTTGTGTCTTCCACCGTGAAGACCGACACAAAAAACTTATTTAAAGTTTCAGCCATTTCCTCATTTCCCACTATTAAATCCCCCCTCTCGTCCTCCAAGGGTCCTACATTCACTCTTGCCACTCTATTCCTTTTTATATATTTGTAAAAGCTTTTACTATCATTTTTTATATTTAGAGCTAGCCTAGCTTCATAACCTATCTTTCCTTTCTTTATCACTTTCTTAGTCGTTCTTTGTTGTTTCTTAAAGTTTTCCCAATCTTCCGATTCTCCACTATTTTTGGCCACTCTGTACGCATCGGTCTTTAATTTAATACTCTCCTTAATTTCCTTCGTTATCCACAGCTGGTTATCCTTTTTCTTACAGTCCTTCTTTATCACCGGAATATATTGTTGCTGAGTACTGAAAAGGATCTCCTTAAAAATCCTCCACTGTTCCTCAGCTGTCCTACCTACCAGTCTGCTCTCCCAGTCCACCTTAGCCAATTCAGCCCTCATCCTATTGTACTTCCCTCTGTTCAAACAGAGGACACTGGTATGGGACCCTACTTTCTCCTCTTCCATTTGTATCAGAAATTCAACCATATTGTGATCACTTGACCCAAGAGGGTCCTTCACAAGAACATCCTTAATTCTACCTACCTCGTTACACATTACCAGATCTAAGATAACTCGTTCCCTCGTTGGTTCTGTAACATACTGTTCAAGGTAACTATCCCGACAGCATTCTGAGAACTCTTCCTCCATCCCACCCCTTCCAACTTGAGTCAGCCAATCAATATGCAGGTTGAAGTCCCCCATGATTATTGCTGTTCTGTTTTTGCACGCATCCATTATTTGCTTGTTTATAGCCCTCCCCACCTCAACATTATTATTTGGGAGCCTATAAACCACGCCACAAATCCACTATGCTACTGTGCCTCAGGTCACACATCCTTAATTAAACTTATATGCAGGCAAAGAAAGATTTTTAATGGCCAGTAATTCATAATATTTACTCACAGAAAAAGGCCATTTGGCACAGAGGTTATACTGTTTATGCTTCACACGTGTCTCATTCCACTCATCTTCATCTCATCCCAACATTATATCCTCCTAGTCTTTTCTCCTTCACATGTTTATTTTGCCTCACTTTTCATGCATCAATGCCATTTGCCTCAACATTGTGATAGTGAGTTCCACACTGTAATCACTCACTGAGTATAGGAGTTTCCCCTGAATTCTCTATTGGATTTATTGGTGGATATTTTATATTTATGGTTATAGTTCTGGTCTCCCATGCAATTGGAATCATCTTCTCTGCATCAACCCTATTCAAATACTTCCACAATCTTAAAGACTTCAATTAGGTCACCCCTCCATCTTCTCTTTTGTAAAGAAAGGTGCTCCAATCTGTTCAACCTTTCCTGACAGATAATCTCTTAGGTATGATATTACCCTAGTCAATAATTTTTGCATCTTTTGCAATGGCCTTTGTACTTTTTTTAAATTATAGGAAGACCAGAGTTGCTCAAGTGTGGTCCAATCGAGATTCGAAACCACTTTCATTGTGTCTGATGTAAGGTCACAAATCTGAAACGTTGGGATTGATTCTCCCATTGTGACCCGCAAATTTTCTGGTATCGGCCATTTCACGGGATTCGCGCATGCATTCCCAACGCATGCGCGTCTCCCAGAGCCAGGGAACAGTTGCAGTCAGGACCACGCTGGAAACCAGCGGGAGGAGAGGTTAGTAATTTAAATCTGTTTTTAATATATTTTAAATGTAGTTTACATGTGATTATCAGGCCCGGCATGGAACTTGCTGGGCCCGATTACATCTCCCACAATACCAGGAGTACTTCAGCCCGGCGGGGTTTAGAGTAGCTCCCCACATTCGGGGAACGAGTGGGAGACTCTGCCAGAGTGAAGGGGGGGGGGCAATCGGGGCCCCCCAGGAGGTTGAGCGTGCTGAGCATGGGCATGGGCACCCTGGCACTGCCCACCGGACATCAGGCAGTGCTGAGGTGGTGGGGCCTATTGTGGGCGGGGCCTAGGGATAATTGGTGAGGGAGGGGAGCCACTCTGCATTCTGATTGGTCTGGGCTGGAGGGAGGCCAGCAATTGGGGCAGGCTGGGAGTTTGGTGGTTTGCGGGGGGTGGGGGGGGTGGGATCTGACCCCTGGGGGGCGGGGGGGGGTGTTAGCGGGGGGGGGGCGGTGTCTGCTGGGGTGAGGGGGATGGGGGGGGATCACCACTGCTGGGGGGTGGGCTGGGACATTGGGGCGCTCCGGGCCGGAGTTTCAGGGCTGGCCCGGGAATTGTCGTGGGGGCGGTGATCGGGCCATGGTGGGGGGGGTGCTGGAGGGGCAGCACTGCCGGGGTCCCGGGCTAGCCAGCGATTGAGCTGGCCAACAAATGGGGAGACTGACAGATCGGGGCCACTGCGCATGCGCAGAGTTCCAGAACTGTCAGACTCCGGCACAAATAGGCTCCGCCCCCCTGAGTTTTTAATGAGAATCATGATTGTGACCTCTGCATTGCACAGAGTGGGGAGATTCAGGTCTGAAGGTGCACTGACAAAACAGTCATGATCTAGACCAGTTTTCCCACCAATTCAGCACTTTTGGGAGAATTGCCCCCCTCTCTTTACAGATGCTGTATGAACTGCTGAGTATTTCCACCATTTACTGTTTTTATTTCAGAAAATAGGGAAAAATTGCCTTTCCCACGAAGCATTCCTCTATTTAAGTAGTTACCACACAGCATGGAAGGGCGAAACAGGGAAAAACAAGGAGCTGTGTTGGAGTAAATATACTCCCACTGGGCCACATTAGTGACATTAAGGTAACTGCAGTCCTCAAATTTTATACATGCAGGCTATTTCAGCCAGGCACTGGTGACATGTATCCATGTGTAGCAGGCCACAGATGCTATTCTGTCGGGCTTCTGACTTCATCACCTGTAACATGGCCCCAGTATGGCAAAGGGAGAGGTCCATCAAGTTCCACAGGAAAAGATACAAAAGTCTGAGGCCACGTACCAACCTGCTGCCATCAGACTTTTGAATAGACCTACCTTATATTAAGTTGATTGTTCTCTACACCCTAGCTATGACTGTAACACTACATTCTGCACCCTCTCCTTTCCTTCTCTATGAATGGTATGCTTTGTCTGTATAGCACGCAAGAAACAATATTTTTCACTGTGTACCAATGCATGTGCCAATAATAAATCATGATGTGGAGATGCCGGCATTGGACTGGGATGGGTACACTGGGGCATTCAGCCTCTGATCTTCAGGTAAGCGTTCTCCAAGGCAGTCTTCAAGACACACGACAACACAGAATCGCCGAGCAAAAACTGATAGCCAAGTTCCGCACGCATGAGGACGGCCTCAACTGGGATCTTGGGTTCATGTCACACTACATCTAACCACACCATTTTGCCTGGGCTTACAAAATCCTCCTAACTGTCCTGGCCTGAGACAATTCACTCTTCTTTAATCTGTGATTATCCCTCTCTCCACTCGCATTGTCTGTACCTTGATTACCTGTAAAGACTCGCATTCCAACCATTATCTTGTAATTGTGTCTCTGTCTATATATGCCATGTTTGTGAATCCAACACTCCACTCAACTGAGGAAGGAGCAGCGCTCCAAAAGCTCGTGATTCCAAATAAGCCTGTTGGACTTTAACCTGGTGATAATAATAAATCAAATCAAAGATTACTGGCTTCCCTGAACGGCACTATCAACGGAACCCATGTGTCACTGAAAACAACTAATTATGCACTTGTCACCTATATCAACAGGATGCCATTTGTTGAATATGATGACCCTTTGCAATGTCCAATGCATGTCAGTGCAATTATTGGGAAAGGAATCTTTGGCACTCAAGCTTGATTCTTTGAATGGAGTGCAGCAAAGATCTGGATGGATATTAGGTGACAAACTCTACTTGTTAAAACCATGGTTGATGACACCACATGACAGGCCCAATAGTGTAGCTCAGGAAAGGTACCATTGAGCGCATGTATGCATGCATCAAGTAGCAGACAAGAAAATGGGGAAATCACATTTATGGTGCCTGAATAGATTGAGGGGGAAAATCGCAATACTTGTCTATCAAAGGGGTGAGGATTGTGGTGGGATGCTGCACCTCGCACAACTTTGCTTCTGATCCTTCAGTCCTTCATGAAAATGGATGACTTGGAGAATCCCAACCAGGATGCACCTACCTGGTGGTTCTGTCATTTGGACAATGTTGAAAGTGGCAACATAGCTTCCCACCACCCCAATCCAGGATAACACACAAAGATATAAGATAAAAAGGCAAATTGTGAACATTTATTGCACTATAAATAATAATTGAGATAGTTCCTGTAAAATTCTAAATAGACATTGAGGCGGTTAGTCATGTTTTAGTTTGGAGACAGTTGTAATGCCAATATGGTTGATGCCACAGGGCACAATCTGATCTGCAGTTCATGCCATGCTCCCGCTGCAGCGAGGTCAGAAAATTTGGCGTTGAGCCAAATCTCCGTTCACTGCAACAGGATGGGAAAATCGTGCCGCGTGAATGGTGATAAGATTCCGGCCAAAATCTTTCAAAAGTTCTAAATGACTTTTGACTAAATTTAAAGTTTAAGTTTTTTAAAGTTTTAAAAAAGTTTACAGTTTTTATATTAGTGTCACAAGTAGGCTTACATTAACACTGCAATGAAGTTACTGTGAAAATCCCCTAGTCGCTACACTCTGGCGCCTGTTCGGGTACACTGAGGGAGAATTTAGCATGACCAATGCACCTAACCAGTATGTCTTTTGGACTGTGGCAGGAAACCGGAACACCAGTAGGAAACCCCCGCAGACATGGGGAGAATGTGCAGACTCCACACAGACAGTGACCCAAGCAGAAATCAAACCTGGGTTCCGAGCGCTGTGAGGCAGCAGCGCTAATCACTGTGCCACCACACCACCCAGGCACGATGTATGGGCAATAGCAGCAACATCGATTATTATAGTGACAATCATAAGAATGTATATATCCTAACAAATAACACAAAAACCAAAAATACTGCTTAAAAGTTGCTCATTATTTGACACTGCCTTTTTATAAAGAATCTTTTTCTTAGAATTAAATTAACTTTGCACAGTTAACGATCATTACCTCTCTCTAATGCTCCTGACTGAATTTATGGGCACCTCTTTATTATTATCCATGTCAGATGGTCAGACTGTGTCAACTTCAGATACCATTCAGATATCCTGTAGGGGTCTTATTCACCTCTCCGTTCCAGCTAATTGTATCATCAAAAGTATCATCATAATTAACCAGTTCAGGGAAAGTATCACTAGCGGCAGGCACAGCTGCACTGATATCTGGTCCACTTATACTTGCCCTATAGGGCCAAAATACACACCAGCAAGGAGTTACCCTTGAATTGCAGAGCAAGCTCGAGGGGCCGAGTGGCCTACTCCTGCTCCTAACTTGCATGTCCATTTCAGCACGCAAAACATGATTTTCTCTCCGTTAATATTAACAAATAGAAAATCGCAGGATAGATTTCTGAAATTACTCATGATACAATCCTGTGAAGTGGAATTTTCAGCTAATATGGCAAGTTCACAGAATTAGCTCTTAAATTAACATAAATGAATCTCTAAGTGCAAACAACAAACAATGTTGATTTTGTGGTTGTCATACAGATATTGGATTGAAACCAGTAACTGTATAAAGCGATCCTCAGTTGACAGACCTCAATTATACTGCTGACTGGGCTATGCAGTACCTCATAGTTACTTTGGCAATAACGGGGATCTGTGCATTCCAGCTGGGTGCTCCGGTTTCCTCCCACAGTCCAAAAGATGTGCTGGTTAGGTGCATTGGCCGTGCTAAATTCTCCCTCAATGTACCCGCTAGAGTGTGGCGATCAGGGGATTTTCACAGTAACTTCATTGCAGTGTTAACGTAAGCCTGCTTGTGAGACTAACAAATAATTAAATAAATGTACAGACACCTGCTGGGACCTAACCAGCAAAATTAGAATATAGACTACAGTAGCACGGAAATATGGTTCCTCCCGTAACAGTTTGAAGATTTCATACTAATTTTATATCATTGAATCATAGAATCCTACAGTGCAGAAGGAGGCCACTTGGCCCATCAAGTCTGCACCGACCACAATCCCACCCAGGTCTTATCCCCATAACCTCATGCATTTATCCTAGCTAGTCCCCCTGACACTGAGGAGCAATTGGCATGGCCAATCCACCTAACCTGCACATCTTTGGACTGTGGGAGGAAACTGGAGCATCCAGAGGAAACTCACGCGGATACGGGGAGAATGTGCAAACTTCATAGAGACAGTGACCCAAGTCGAGAATCGAACTCAAGTCCCTGGCGCTGTGAGGCAGCAGTGCTAACCAGTGTGCCACCATGCCGCCCCATAAGACAATATCATCCAAAGTAGTCCAATGAATCACTTTAATTGAGCTTCCACAGAACTGCAGTTCTTTTACACAGCTTGAAGCTCAAACTGTGAGACTGTCTACACGAAGATGTATCTCATATCTGCATTTTAGTGACTTCAGAAGGCAGATCAGAACCTGATTACTGAATTACGTTACTGATGCCACTTACATTCTGGAGCAGTAGTATCTAGCTGCATTGTTCAAGCTGCTATTTGATTAGCAGATATCAGTACAAAAAATTCGTGGATTTGAAATTGGAGAAGAACACTAATCCAAAATGAGAAGACAATCTGCTAGAAACACACATCTGGTTAGTAAGTATCTGTAAGGAAAAAAATGTTAATATTTTACAAGAATGTATTTTTAAAAATATCCAGTACCACTGCGTCATGCTTATAATTGATTAATTTTTATTCATTCATGGGACCTAAGTATTACTGTCAAGGTCAGCATTTATTACCCATCCTTAATTGGAAAGGTGATGGTGAGCCGCCTTCTTGAACTCCTGCAGTCCATGCAATGTAGTGCACCCACAGTGTTGTTAGGGAGGGAGTTCCAAGATTTTGACACAACGACAATGGAGGAATAGTGACAAAGTTCCAAGTCAGGATTATGTATGACTTGGAGGGGAACTTTCAGGGGGTAGTTTCCCCATGTGCTGCTGTCTCTTTATTCTTATAGGTGGTAGAGGCCATGGTATATTATTAGATGCAGTGAAATGAGTCTTGTTGAGTTTCTGTCGCTCTGTGCCAATAGTGCAGGGAGTGAATGTTTAAGGTGATGAATGGAGGGGTTGATGATGTTGAGCTTCCTGAGTGTTGTTGGAGCGACACTCATCCAGGTAAGTGGGAAGTATTCCACCACACTCCCTGGGAGGCTTTGGGGAATCAAGAGGTGAGATACTTACCACAAAATCTCGCAACGTCTGACCTCCTCTTACGGTCACAGTAATTATATGGTTGGTCTAGTTAAGTTTCTAATCAACGGTAACCCTCAGCAAGCAGATGCTGGGGAATTTGGTGATGATTATGTCATTGAATGTCAAAGAGGGATGGTTAGATTCCCTTTTGTTGGAGATAATCATTGCTTGGCACTTGTGTGGCTCAAATGTTACTTTTCACTTATCAAGCCAAGTCTGAACTTTGTCCAGATCTTGCTGCAGGTGAACACGGACTGCTTCTGTATATGAGGAATTGCAAATGGGACTGAACACTGAAATCATCCTACCCTAAAGTACTACTGAAGTAATGTCTGTCATGACATTATAATGATGTAAAGGCACCAATCACTCTTAAGAGATCGGGTAAACACATTATAGATTCAATTATTAAGAGAACAGGTATACATGGACAGAGAGCTTGAAGATATCACCAGCAGAGCTGTCTGTGCTGTGCTCTTTTCAAAAGCTAGAACTGGATTCCCTGACACACTTCCTTTCTAGTGATGTCATGCTGTACTAGAGGCATATTACACCAATGTCCTGGTACTGAGATGAATGGCCTCTGACCACAATGACCATCTTCTTTGTGCTCGCTCTCCTTGATTTTCACTAACTCCAATTTTGTTGAGCTCCTCTATAATATACTTGGTTAAGTGCTGCCTTGATGTTGAGGACAGTTACTCTCACCTCACCTCTGGAATTCAGGTCTTTTGTCCAACTTTAGACCAATACTGTAATGAGTTGAGTGTCCCTTACAGAACCCAGACTGAGCATCAGCGAGAAAGTTATTGCTGAGTAAGTATTAAAGGAATTGAGCTTGATTAATTCTACAGTACAGAAGGAGACCATTTGGCCCATCGAGTCTGCACCGACCACAATCCCATCCAGGCCCTATCCCCATAACCCCATGCATTTACCTTGGTTAGTCCTCCTGACACTAAGGGGCAATTTAGCATGGCCAATCCACCTCACCCGCACATCTTTGGAGTGTGGGAGGAACACCCGGAGGAAACCCATGCAGACATGGGGAGAATGTGCAAACTTCACACAGATAGTGACCCAGGCTGGGAATTGAACCCAGGTCCCCGGCATTGTGAGGCAGCAGAGCTAACCACTGTGCCTTCCGATCAAAAAAGTACACTTTACAGATTACACAGTACAGATTATTTAGTATTGAGCAATATTCCACATATATTTCATAAATGAAAAAAATCTGTGCACAATTAACCATTGATCTGAGCAAATTATTAGTCAGGTTATCAGTCTTCTAATGTATCGGATAATATATATTCACTTCTGAACTGCTTTGATGCACTGGTTGAATGATCAGGAAGGTTGTCAAAAATGCAAAAAACAAAAGATGATCTTTTATTTACATGAAAGGAAAAAAATAAATTGTCAGCCTCAATTTGAAAAGTAATTGTGTGAATTGTGACCTTGTAAATCTATTTAGAATCTTCAGTAATACATTAAAAATAAAAACATTGCTAAGTCAGTATTATGATTAACCCATTCAATTTGAATATCTCCAGGATCAGGCTGGAAATTCAGTTTTATATTCTTCTCAGCTTTACCTGTAGTAGTTGCCTTGCTGCTGTTTGTTACTTGAAGGATTGAATAGAGTGAATCCATAATAGTAAAACTGTACACGATCCATTTAAATGAGTGGGTTCAATTGACCAAATATCACTTTCTTGTCTGATATGAGGTTCTTTGACAAAGCCAAGATTATCCTGCCAACCCTGGCAGGTCAGTATATCCTGCAGGATTTAAAGCTAAAGAGTTAAAGTTAATTTATTAGACACAAGCAGGCTCACATTCACACTGCAATGAAGTTACTGTGAAAATCTCCTGGTCACCACACTCCAGCACCTGTTCAGGTACACTGAGGGAGAATTTAGCATGGACAATTCACCTAACCTGCACATTTTTGGATTGTGGGAGGAAACTGGAGCACCCGGAGGAAACCCACACAGACACAGGGAAAATGTGCAAACTCCACACACACAGTGACCCAAGCCAGGAATTGAATCTGGGTCCCTAGCACTATGAGGCAGCCGTGCTAACCACTGTGCCACCGTGCCTGTCCATTTAACGTTAACCAAGGGGGAGCTGGTGGTTTAAGCTTCATGTCAGGGGTACTAATGATCAAATTTACCCTATTGTACTCTGAACACTCGCAGTGATTTTCAGGGTAATGATTTGGCAGACAAATGTGTTACAATGATATTCAATAATTAAAAAAAATATTGGTGAATACTGGACCAGAAAATTCCACTTGCGATGAACGGTGCACTGCCTCCTACCATGAGAAACAGTCTGCAGGGACGTCAGAAAATCCCCACCATGATGATGATTATTAGTTCCATTGGTGTACACTAGTCAGTTGTTATAAGCTGTTAACATTTAAAGAGAAGTCCAAACCTGCCACAAGATGGCACTTTTAAAAACAAAACACAAACTTTATTGTATATAGAACAAATTAAACAAAGCAAATACAATTAACTTAACACTCTACACATATTTCTTTCATTATTGCAATGGAGAGGGATAGGGCCTTACGGCAGGGCAAGATTTATAATTGGTGGAGGGGTAATTATGATGCGATTAGGCAAGAATTAGGGAGCATAAGATGGGAACAGAAACTGTCAGGGAAAGGCACAAATGAAAAGTGGAGCTTGTTCAAGGAACAAATACTGCGTGTCCTTGATAGGCATGTCCCTGACAGGCAGGGAGGAAATGGCCGAGTGAGGGAACCATGGTTCACAAAAGAGATTGAATGTCTTGTCAAGAGGGAAAAGGAAGTGTATGTAAGGATGAGAAAACAAGGTTCAGTTGGGTCGCTTGAGGGTTCCAAGGTAGCAAGGAATGAGCTCAAAAAAGGGCTTTGGAGAGCTAGGCGGGGGCATGAGAAGTCCTTGGCGGGTCGGATCAAGGAAAACCCCAAGGCTTTTTACTCTTATGTGAGAAATAAAAGAATGAGCAGGGTGAGGTTAGGGCCGGTCAAGGATAGTAGTGGGAACTTGTGCATGGAGTCAGAAGAGATAGGAGAGGCGATGAATGAATACTTTTCTTCAGTGTTCACCAAGGAGGGGGACGACGTTTTTGAGGATGAGTGTGAGATACAGACTGATAGGCTGGAGGAGGTAGATGTTCTGAGGGAAGGTGTATTAGCAATTTTGAAAAACCTGAAGGTCAATAAGTCCCCTGGGCCAGATGGGATATATCCTAGGATTCTTTGGGAGGCAAGGGATGAGATTGCAGAGCCTTTGGCTTTGATCTTTGGGTCTTAACTGTCCACGGGGATAGTGCCAGAGGACTGGAGAGTGGCGAATGTTGTTCCTCTGTTCAAGAAAGGAAATAGGAATGACCCTGGTAATTATAGGCCAGTTAGTCTTACTTCGGTGGTCGGTAAGTTAATGGAAAAGGTCCTGAGGGATAGGATTTATGACCATTTGGAAAGATGCAGCTTAATCCGTGATAGTCGGCATGGATTCGTGAAGGGTAAGTCTTGCCTCACAAATTTGATTGAATTCTTTGAGAGGTTTGGCCAAGTTTGCCGATGATACAAAGATAGGTGGAGGGGCAGGTAGTATTGAGGAGGTGGGGAGGCTGCAGAAAGATTTAGACAGTTTAGGAGAGTGGTCCAAGAAGTGGCTGATGAAATTCAACGTGGGCAAGTGCGAGGTCGTGCACTTTGGAAAAAAGAATAGAGGCATGGACTATTTTCTAAACGGTGACAAAATTCATAATGCTAAAGTGCAAAGGGACTTGGGAGTCCTAGTCCAGGATTCTCTAAAGGTAAACTTGCAGGTTGAGTCCGTAATTAAGAAAGCAAATGTAATGTTGTCATTTATCTCAAGAGGCTTGGAATACAAAAGCAGGGATGTACTTCTGAGGCTTTATAAAGCACTGGTTAGGCCCCATTTGGAATACTGTGAGCAATTTTGGGCCCCACACCTCAGGAAGGACATACTGGCACTGGAGCGGGTCCAGCGGAGATTCACACGGATGATCCCAGGAATGGTAGGCCTGACATACGATGAACGTCGTGGGATTATATTCATTGGAGTTTAGGAGGTTGAGGGGAGATCTGATAGAGACTTACAAGATAATGAACGGCTTAGATAGGATGGACGTAGGGAAGTTGTTTCCATTAGCAGGGGAGACTAGGACGCGGGGGCACAGCCTTAGAATAAAAGGGAGTCACTTTAGAACAGAGATGAGGAGAAATTTCTTCAGCCAGAGAGTGGTAGGTCTGTGGAATTCATTGCCACAGAGGGCTGTGGAGGCCGAGACGTTGAGCGTCTTCAAGACAGAAATTGATAAATTCTTGATTTCTCGAGGAATTAGGGCTATGGGGAGAGAGCGGGTAAATGGAGTTGAAATCAACCATGATTGAATGGTGGAGTGGACTCGATGGGCCGAATGGCCTTACTTCCGCTCCTATGTCTTATGGTCTTATAGGTAACTAAGTGTGTAGATGAAGGTAGAGCAATTGATGTCATATGCATGGATTTTAGTAAGGCGTTTGATAAGGTTCCCCATGGTAGGCTCATGAAGAAAGTAAGGAGGTGTGGGACAGAGGGAAATTTGGCCGATTGGATAAGTAACTGGCTATCTCATAGAACAGTAAGAAGTCTCACAACACCAGGTTAAAGTCCAACAGGTTTATTTGGGAGCAAAGTATTTGCTACCAAATAAACCTGTTGGACTTTAACCTGGTGTTGTGAGACTTCTTAATGGTATTTGCTACCAAATAAACCTGTTGGACTTTAACCTGGTGTTGTGAGACTTCTTACTGTGCTTACCCCAGTCCAACGCCGGCATCTCCACATCATATCTCATAGAAGACAGAGGGTGGTGGTGGATGGAAAATTTTCAGACTGGAGACCAGTTACCAGCAGTGTACCACAAGGATCAGTGCTGGTTCCTCTGCTATTTGTGATTTTTATCAATGACTTGGAGGAGGGGGCTAAGGGTGGGTCAGTAAATTTGCTGTTGACACCAAGATTGGAGGAGTAGTGGAGGGCTGTTGTAGGCTGCAAAGAGACATTGATAGGATGCAGAGCTGAGCCAAAAAATGGCAGATGGAGTTTAACACTGATAAGTGCGAGGTGATTCATTTTGGTAGGACAAATTTGAATGCGGATTACAGGGTCAATGGCAGGGTTCTGAGGAATGTGGAGGAACAGAGAGATCTTGGGGTTCATGTCCACAGATCTCTGAAGGTTGCCACTCAAGTGGATAGAGCCGTGAAGAACGCCTATCGTGTGTTCGCGTTTATTAACAGGGGGTTTGAGTTTAAAAGCCGTGGGGTTATGCTGCAACTGTACAGGACCTTGGTGAGACCACATTTGGAATATTGTGTGCAGTTCTGGTCACCTCACTATAAGAAGGATGTGGAAGCATTGGAGAGAGTGCAGTGGAGATTTACCAGGATGCTGCCTGGTTTGGAGGGTGGGTCTTATGAGGAAAGGTTGAGGGAGCTCGGGCTTTTCCCTTTAAAGCGGAGGAGGATGAGAGGCGACTTAATAGAGGTTTATAAGATGATGAGGGGGATAGATAGAGTGGACATTCAGAGACTATTTCCTCGGGTAAATGTAGCTGTTACTAGGGGGCATAACTATAAGGTTCATGGTGGGAGATATAGGAGGGATGTCCAAGGTAGTTTCTTTACTCAGAGAGTGGTTGGAGTGTGGAATGGACTGCCTGCTGTGATAATGGAGTCAGACACTTTAGGAACTTTCAAGAGGTTATTGGATAGGCACATGGAGCACACCAGAATGAAAGGGAGTGGGATAGCTTGATCTTGGTTTCAGACAAAGCTCTGATCTCAGTCCAGCCGGGTTAGGCTGCTGTGTTAAGGCCCCACCTCATTCAACATGTGGAATGTGGTTCAGGTTTAATCTTAGTTTGAATGTTGCGAGGGAATAGAAGTCAGAAGATTGTCTAGTTTGAAACAAGTGGGCGACTACAGATTCTTCCACTAGTGAGCCAGCACTCGCCTGATGAAGGAGCAGTGCTCCGAAAGCTCGTGATTCCAAATAAACCTGTTGGACTTTAACCTGGTGTTGTGAGACTTCTTACTGTGTCCACCCCAGTTCACATCTCCACATCAAGGGGAGGTGATGGCGTAGTGGTATTGTCATTGGACTAGTAATCAAGAGGTCCAGGGTTATGCTCTGGGGACCTGGATTAGAATCCCACCATTGCAGATGGCAAGATTTGAATTCAATAAAAATATCTAATGATAACAATGAAACCATTGTAAATTGTTGTAAAAACCCATCTGGTTCACTCATGCCCTTCAGGGAAAGAGTCAATCACAGCAATGTGGTTGATTCTTAAATACCCTCTGAAATGGCCCAACAAACCATTCAGTTCAAGGGCAATTACGAATGGGCAATGATGCCCACATCGAGCGAATTTAAGAAAAAGATGCTGGCTGACCTGCTGAGTTTTTTCAGCAATTTTTTATTTTCATTTCAGATTTCCAGCATCAGGAGTATTTTGCTTTTAAGTTAGTTTTTTTTACTCTGCTTACAATGCAGGTCTAGCTAACTATCATTTACTCTGGTTTATCTCATAGTGAGCTGAAAAGCACACCAGGACCAAACAGCAACAACTGAGCTTGAATGATTCTATGTCCCTTTATACAGCCTCAGCCAGTTTCAACCAGAGGTTTTGGGTCAGTATTCTCCCAAAAATATTCTAAGTCCCCAATGTGCGGGAAAATGGGAGTAAATCCCTTTGGATTTTTTAGTGTGATTTCTAGAATGAATCCTTAACACTCTGTGCATCATTGAGTGCCCTAGTGTGATTCACTCTGGAAATCAGGGAGCCTGCCCGAGAGGCAGGCAGGATAGTGCTGAGCGGGCCACTGCCCATGCGGCGACCTGTCACAGCAGAGATCTGTGCATGCGCGGTGTTCCCGCGTCGCTGGCCTCCCGATGGCTGGCCAACCCAATCGCTGGCTAGTCCCTTAACCCCCCCATCACTGGTCTTCCAACCTCCCTCCCCCACCCCCGATCAGTGGCCTCCTGGACTTCCCCAGGCCAGCTCCTATCTCTCTGACCCTCCTACCCAGCCAGCCCACTTTTCCCAATCCCCCCCGCCCCCCCAGACAGTCCCGGCCGCCCCCGGTAATCCCAACACTCCGCCCAAAAGCCCCGGTCGCCCTGGCAGCCCTAACCCCCACGCCCCACCCGGATGGCCAGCCCCGATCACCTCCTCCCTCCCTCTCCCAGTCATTCCAAGTGCAGAATGGCAGTGAGTCCCCCCACCCCCACTGATCATCCCCCCTCTGACCCTGCCCCCTTGGCATTGCCCGATGCTGGGCAGGTAGTGCCAAGGTGCCCTTTGGGCTGTGCCAGTTTTCCCCTTGGGCAGTGCCAGGGTGCCAGGCTGGCACTGCCAGGGTGGTACTGCCCAAGGGGTACCTTCCCCCCCATACCCCCGACCTCCCATGTGGCCTCAATGGCCTCTCTTCCCTCCAGTAGGGTCAGGCCACCCGTTCCCCGTTAGGGAGGAGCAGTTGTAAACCCCACTGGAGGCGAACCACTCCTGGCAAACCGCTCCTGGAGAATTCAGTCCCGGGCCCGCTAATGAAATGTAAATGGAGATTTCCATATTATAATCAGCTCTGCGTTGATTTTTGGCGTGGAGCTGATTACATTGGAAATCTTAGTCACGGAAATTCGCAGAAGCCGTGACTCCCAGCGGGAAACCCGCGAAATGGCTTCTGCCGATGCCTCCTGGCCCACTGCACTACTCGAGCAGTGCAGCGGGGGGCTGGGAGAACCACCCTCTTGGTTTCTAAACTTCGTGTCCAGTTTTTGTTTCCTTATAAACAGGGACGGTCAGTTTCCTTTCTAGTTTCCCTTTCAGTTTATTGCATTTCAGTTTCTGTTTTCAGTTAAGTCATGCTTTGTTTAAATTTTTTCACCTGCAGTTTTAAAGCTCTATCTCTCCTATTCTTATACGTTTAGTAATCTCCCAGCTTGGTTATGTTGCATTTACCCCATTTTCTACCATTCAAACTTTAACTCTTAAGGCCCTTCACTCCAGCAGGATTCTCTGGTTCTGCTGGCAACGCACCGCCGCCCGTGGGTTTCCCGGCGATGTAGGTTGGCTTCAAAGGAAATCCCAATGACAGCGGTGGGACCAAAGAATCCCTCCGCCAGCGAATGGCATGCTGCCTCCCACTGCTGACAAACACAAGGCAAGAAGGTCGGAGAATCCCATCCTGAAACTACATGTTAGATTCTAAAACTGTACAGTGTATTCTAAAACACGTGAAGCATGAACTCGATGTTTGCAACACAGTTTCTTAGTAAATTTACCATGAAAAATCTTTCATAATGTGCTTGTGTGCCCAAGAAAACAGGCATGATTTGAAGATCCACTGTGAAGAGCTACAAACAGGTGCAAATGGCGGACATGCTACATGCTCATTATTTTGCTCTGCTTTGGCCGATTACACCACAATTACAGTTGTGCCGATTAAACTAGAACAAACTACCAGAAACTCTCAAATTAATTTTCTGCAGTCAAAATGACTTAATTTAAGAAAATCTTTGTGCAATATTTATGTCCCCCTCCTGCTATATGTTGCAAACTTTTAACTCTGCATTATATTCAAGTTGAAGGCGGTAGCTTAATTCCAAGTGTTTTATAATGTTAGCAATATCCTCACAAATCCTTTCAGCCCATTGTGTTCTGCACTTTCACTGTTTTTTTTTAAACACAACAACTATTGCGCTAAAATCTAGCGCAACAATCACCACACTGAGGTAAATTAGAAAATTGTATCTGGAAACAGCATTAAACTAAATTCAGATTAAATCTGAAATATTAGATTGCTATCACTGTTGCTTTCTGATTCGGATGACAACTCATACTGATAAGAGCGCATCTGTATTGATCAGGACACTATAGAAACAGTAGTGTACTGGTATTGTCACTGACTAGTAATCCAGAGAACCAGATGCTCTGAGGGCCCAGGTTCAAGTCCCACCATGGCAGATAGTGAAATTAGAATTCCATAAAAATCTGGAATTAAAAATCTAATGATGACAATGAAACCATTGTCAATTGTCATTAAAAAAACCCATCTCATTCACTGCTACCCCCTTCAGGGAAAGAAATCTCATGTCCTTACCTGGTTTGGCCTACATGTGACTCCAGACCCATAATAATGTGGTTGACTCTTAATTGCGTTCTGTAATGGCCGAGCGAGACAATTAGGAATGGGCAACGAATGCTGGTGTTTGTCAGTGACGCCCATATCCCATAAAATAATAAATGAAAAGAAAGAGTACCTAGAATGGTCAACCAAATCAGGCTGGATGTAGGATCCTCAACTACTGAATATACAATGTTGACAGCTGGGACAATTGAACATCGGTTCCAAGTGGAACATAACAAAACATAGTTGTGTCAGCCAACGATAGTATCAAGATGTTCATCTTCTTGAGGAAGAAGCTGTTAAAATAGACATGTAGCAACATCGCAGCAGACATGTGGCAATATAGCAGCATGTCTGTAAAATGTGCAAGAGAATGGGCGAAATTCTCCCAGAATATTTCCAAGCGTGGTCTGGTGGGGAACACGGTGCAATTCCCACCAGGTGGGTCAGCGTGATCCCGATTGCAATCCACCCACACTCAGACATTTATTTGGAGCTTGGGGTGATTTGCACTGTGACTGAGATGTGTGGGACCTAAAGAAGCCAACAAGGCCCGCTCTTCAGAGACTTTTTAAAGGCTGCCCCAATCTCAGAATAATGCTACAGAGCCCCCCCACCTCTCGCTGGAAAAGACTCCCCCCCCCATTGCCAGCAAAGACCCCCTCAATCGCCAGCATCAGCCTCCCCTACGCCCCCCCCCCCCCCCACCAATAGCCGACATTAGCACCTCCAACCTCCCCCAATAGCCGGCATCAGCCCCCCCACAATCCCCCAATCGCCGGCATCAGGCCTCCCCATCAAGTCAGCAGCGCCCCACTATGGGGTCGCCAAAGGCTCTGCCCCTTTCAATCCCCATTCCTTGGCAGTGCCAACCTGGATCTGCCTCCAGGCTGGCACTGCCCCGGCACCCTGATAAATTTTTATTATTATTTAATTATTTGTCACAAATAGGCTTACAATAACACTGCAGTGAAGTTACTGTGAAAATCCCCTAGTCTCCACACTCTGACGCCTGTTCGGGTACACTGAGGGAGAATTTAGCATGGCCATTGCACCCAACCAGCACGTCTTTCAGACTGTGGGAGGAAACTGGAGCACCCGGAGGAAACCCATGCAGAAACGGGGAGAACGTGCAGACTCTGCACAGACAGTGACCCAAGCCAGGAATAGAACCTGGATCCCTGGCACTGTGAGGTAGCAGTGCCAGAGTGCCAGGAGGCAGTGCCAGGGTCCAGCCATGTCCCTGACCACCCAAGGCCTCTGTGCCCCCGAGTGTGGTCATCACATCTACCCAGAGAATTCAACAGTGGCTGTGGAGAAGTACTCATTGTGGAACCCTTGCAGTTTAACGTATGGTATCAATTGCTTGTATGGTGGAAACCAGTTTCCAGTAAATGGCATGATTTTCAGAAAAAAGGGGCGGGATTTTCCAGCCATGCTCAACCCAAGACCGAAAATTCCCAGCCAAGGTCAACAGACCGTTCCATGGTCTGGCCCAAGAGGTAGGAAAAAAGCTCCTTAGAAAATGAGCTCAGACTGAACATCTGCGTTTTATAGGAAGCACTTTGGGATTATGAAGTTCTGTATAAATAAACAATCATATTCTCTCCTTTGAAGGAGGCAGTCGCTGCAACTCGAAGGGCTTGGAAAAGTTAATGGGGTGTGAAATCAAATGTAAACAAAACACTTCAAAGCTTTTACAGCAAGCAGAGAGCAGACTAACCAGTGCAACCCGACAGATCTTTGAAATTGACGTCCATATAAATAGTTAAAAGATTTTACCGCAAGCAATCTGGCCACATGACCCCCATCCCGGGGGAGACCCCCAACCTGAACCCCTCCTGCCCAACTGAAGTCCCTCCAACCCCCAGCATCCCATGGCAGTGGACGCTTTACCCTTGGACACCCTGGAGGTAAGTGCTGAGCTGTGCCTACCTCCTTGCGCCCCCTCACCTGGGCACCTGGTTCCCACTTTTAAGGGCCTATACATCGGAATTCTACTGCCCCGCCCACCACGGAATCGGAACGGGCAAGGGGCAGACAACAGAAATGTCCGTTGACCTCAGGCAGGAATTTCCGGTCTCGCTCGAGCAAGGCTGTAAAATCCCGCCCATCGGGCCCTATTTTACCATTTGGAGTCTAAGGGCCGGATCTGGGCGTAATGCAGATCCGAGCCCGGAATCCTCTTTCCAGCGCGCCCATATGCTTTTTGCCGGCTCCGGTCCGATCCGCGCAGTGGGTGGGGCTTACCGTTGCCGGAACAATCGGAGCTCTGAACTGCGCATGCGCAGTTCGAAAAAAAATCTGAAACAGCGGGCCCGGGTGCGAAAGGAAAAAGCAGCAGAGAGAGCAGGGGCGGGGGGTGGAGAGGGGGGCGGAGGATGGACTTGGGAGAATCTTGCAAACTGAAAATAATGTAGCATCTTCTTTGTGCTGCCTAATTATCTATGGGAAAAGTAATTAAACTACAGTGTCCTAGTGAGCAATTAGTGACCTGTATAATATATTTTATAATACATATCCCCCCATCCATATTTTGAAATATTTTCCCAAATTTTTGACTGTCAGGTTTTTAGCTCCTGTGATTATAATTTTGACATTATCTTCCAAAGGGAATTCCTCTAATTCTGTGCAATGTTCAGATGAAAACAAGATGAAAGAAAGGATCCAAGGCTGCTCCAGCGGCAGATTAGCTGCACCCAATGTTGCCCATGCAAATCACATTCATAAGTAGGGGCACATCTGCCATGGAATGTGAGAGAAGAGTTGCCAATACAAACTTCTTTTCACTATGGTTGATTTCCCAGATTTAGTAATCTCCTTGAATCTTATTTCCAACCAAGTTCCACCACGGGGACAATTCTTCCAAGTTCACCACATGACTCTGAACATTTGAGCACCTGGCTCATGGCTACAGGGACACCAACAATCCAGTTACAGATCACAAATGTATTATACAGGTCACTAATTGCTCACTAGGACACTGTAGTTTAATTACTTTTCCCATAGATAATTAGGCAGCACAAAGAAGATGCTACATTATTTTCAGTTTGCAAGATTCTCCCTTGTCCACCCTCCCCCCCATCCTCATCGCTCCCCCCCAACCAGAGATCCATCTGAGCGCCCCCCCTCCGGCGGATGCCAGTGGAAGACCAGGAAGGTGCTGCAGGCTCTCGAAGGACTGCAGGTCAGAAGGATGGTGGAGGGAGACCAGCAATCGAGGTAGGTTGGGGGTGTGCTCTGCCAGGGGGGGCCTGCCTCCCAGGGGGGTCTGATCCGGCAAGGGGGGGGGGGGGGGTCTGCCGGGGTGGTTAGTGGCGGCAGGGGGTGGGGTCTGCAAAGGATGGCCGAGGAGGATGGGCTTCGGAGGTTCCCCTGCAGAATAGAAATCCGCTTCGGATTTTTATTCTGCAGGTCGCTTACAATGCGGATCCGGAACGGACCAGAAGACGGTAAAGTGGGATTTGGCGGTAGAGTTGGGCGCGCGGTTCATTAAGTCGATTTAAATGCATGCTAACGCATTTAAATCGTCAGGCCGCCCAATTCGGGTGCGGACCAGACCCGCGCCCGAATCGGGTGTCGGTAAAGCCACGATCTGCTCGGATTCGGGTGCAGATCGCATTAAAGGCCTGACGCCCGACTTTACCGCGATTGCGCACCTGAAAACGGGCGCAAATCTTTGATAAAATAGGGCCCATAGTGTTTGGCGGGAGCATACTGGGAACCCGCTGCATTTGACTTCAATCTCACTAATGAGATTAAAATGTATGTAAATGAGATCAGGATCATGCCAGCTGTAACAGACCGAGAGAATCGGAAACTGATTGATGCCCGGCGTGAATCCTGATTTCAACTTCTCGCCAAATTCACTGGCCCAGTGGGATTTGCGTCTGGGGCTGACAGGTCTGGAGAATTGCCCCCATTATCTTTCCCATATTGGTATTAATAGTCAAAAAAATTGATTCTCCAATAATGTGCACCATCTTAGATCATGAAAGGCCATCACCATCATTGTATTTGATCTCACAACACCAGGTTAAAGCCCAACAGGTTTATTTGGTAGCACAAGCCTTCGGAGCGCTGCTCCTTCATCAGGTGAGTACAGGATTTGTTTCATGAACAGGGCATGTATAGACACAAACTCAATTACAAGATAATGTCCACCATCTTGTAATTGAGTTTGTGTCTATATATGTCCTGTTTGTGAAAAAAATCCTGCACTCACCTGATGAAGGGGCAGCGCTCCGAAATCTCGTGCTACCAAATAAATCTGTTGGACTTTAACCTGGTGTTGTGAGACTTCTTACTGTGCCCACCCCAGTCCAACACTGGCAACTCCACATCATTGTATTTGATGTAATAGAAGTGAATGTGTATCACACTTGTGAATATACAATGTTATGTGTGGAATTAGTATTTGCACGTAACCTCTGTGAAGTTGGTGTGAATGTTTATTTATTTATAAATAAAACATGTCCAAGTTTCAGAATTATCGAACCACTGGGCTTTGAATTAAAAGATAAAACTGTTAAATAAATTAGAAAATTGATTGGTTCAGCACTCAGAAAATCAGCAAACTGCAACGTGAAACACAGCACAAATCACTTAAGGTAAAACTGTTGAAAATGTAATAAAATAAATAACTTCAAATAAGCAAATATCCTACTCTTAATTAAATGAAACTCTTATCATAAAATCATTGTGAATTATCTTCCATTTTGTAACACGGAATCATAGTTTCTGTTGCACAACATTATGTAAAATCACTTGGAAGTGTTGTACCAGAGGGTGGTGCTATAGGACAGGGAAAGGAAAGAAAGTTCACTTCATGGGTCACATAGCTCTAGCAGTTTAATTTTCCTGACTATCCCATACTTCAGTCCACTTTCCTACTTCCCATTGAATTCAATGTATCCAGTTCACCTTTTATGGTGCCCATCCACATGTGACAAATATCAAGTTCATGGTTCAAGTTAATATTTTAGAGGTCATATTTCGTTCTGGGAAGATTGTTGTTGTAGAGATAAGGTAACTGAAATGTTGGGCTTTAGAGATTGCCAGAACACCTAAAAAGAATTTGGCAGGTCAGTAGGTTCCCCGTGTTTGTTTAATGGAGTCAGAATAGAAGAGATGGAGCCATAGAACAGCAAATGGGCTTACTTAGCTGGATAAGTTATGAAGGAGGAATACGTTTGCTTAGGGTCAGTTTCAGGATAGCCCAAAACAGGCCACATTGTGATGGGTATGGGTTCTCTTGTTTCAATTTATCAGAGTGCTCTACAACTGGGCGGGAAGTTTCTCACCAAAAATATGCTGCTGTTAGCAGATTTTAGGCAGTTAGGGCTTATAGAAGCACTGGGACCCATCCAGTGTCGTTATGGACCTGGAGAAGTCATGGCAGCTGACAGGGTGACCTGAGAACTGAGTGACCTGACGCCGGAATCAAACCCTGGTCCCTGGCACTATGAGGCAGCAATGCTAACCACTGTGCCACCGTGCCACCCTGGACAAAGAACGATGTTAGTTTTTATTTAGTAGAAAGAAAACACCTCAGCTTTCCTGAGAACTGTGAAGGTGAAGGTAGGTCACTCGTTCTCTGCTGGAGACAGTTAGGGTTCAAACAAGCCCTGAAAGCCATTAATAGTTCAATATATCCAGGAGACTGGAGTTCAGTGAAATCCATGAGCAGTGCCAACTTAGTGAAGCTAGCAGCCTGTGAAAGAATTGGAAATGTATCAGTAATTAGAGGGAGGAGTGCAGCTTTGTGAATCCCATGGAACATCATCGCAGGAGAAGAAATTGAACTCATGGCAGATGAGCAGTCTCTGGAACTGTCTGAGTTGAAATCGCTTTTGAGGGAAATTAAATGCTTGATCTTTGAAAGTGAGGATTGAAATTCATTGTGAGACAGAGCTTAAAGAGGTATTGTGACTTAGTGATCACTTACATCTGGGTGGGTTGCTTAGAAATCTGTGCGATCTGTCTTGGTGATGAACAATGTGTCATTTTAAGTTGAATTTATATTTTTGTGTGTTGAGCAAAGTAAGATGATTTCAGCTTCCTTTACACTTAATTAATGAGCCTTGGTGTCTAGAAGTCTGGATGGATTCTTGGACGAAAGGTCAGTCTATGATTTCTTTACATACGTTTTAAATTGGGTTTTACAGCCCCTGAAATTAAAGAGGTGGGTTAAACGGGATTGGAAGTTTTGTGATTGAGGGAAAAAAGCACAAAGTAGAAAAAACTAGGCTGTTGCCTAGTGACAGTTGTCAAGTGACACAGAAACATAGGAAAAGACAGGGGAGAGTTCAATGTGTGTTAAAGAATCTCTGAGATAAGAAATAGTACAAGACTACTGGGAAACTGGGTTCAGGCAACTCATGTACTTTCTCCACAGTTGAAGCAATAGTGAGCTCAGAATGCGATTTTGGATGTCTCAGGGAGAGATACCAGTTGGGTGAGAAGATTCAAGTGAATGCTCAAGAATTCATCAGAAGAAAACTATTTGCATGTATGCCGGACCCAAATAAGGAGTCTTTCTGTCTAGTTAGTGGTAATTCTTCACTGGTTTATGTGTCTGTAAAGATATTGCCTGGTAATTGAATATTGGGAAATTGAATCATCTTCTTGTGTTTTGACTGAGATCTTTCCAACCGTTGTGCCTGGTGTAATATAATTCATCTTTCTTGATTTAATAAATATTTTATTCTTTGTGTCAAAAGTTCATTTGCAAACTCCTGTGAATTTATTCAGTTACTTTCCTCCACAGTTTCTAAAAAGGTTTAGGGTCCACCAAGCCAGGTTTCACTCTGGGATCTGACTTGTCCAGCAGTTACATCAGCTGGGATAGTAGCACATTTAATGTGCAGTGTGGTGCATCCGACCATTGTTTGCCTTGACATTTATCGCACATTAGTTCTGAATGTTGGACTATGAGATAGATATTGTAAAGTGTTTTATGTTTCTGACTTTATAATAGTAAAGTTTATTTTACTCATGGCTTTACTCTTCTAGTGGGTAACTGGGATTTCAAACACTGTCTTCTTTATACAAAATGTTACTGATCCCTAACTGGACATGATGAAGATTAGTTTATTACAAAACTACTGTTGAAAGTTACTTAAATAAAAGTGTTAAAGCTATTCATCAAAATGCAGAGACAAAGGTTAAAGCGCAAGTAAAGGGAAAAAGACACTTAAAGTTGAGGTTTCAAATAAACCTATGAGATATCATTGCCAACGTGTTGCTTGAATTATTTCTTTCCAAAGTGAAGGGTTGAAAATTGAGATAAAAGCAAATTATTGCAGATGCCAGAATCTGAAACTAAAACAGTAAAATGCTGGAAAATCTCAGCAGTTCTGACAACATCAGTGGAGAGAGAAGAGGGCCTATGTTTGGAGTCTGGATAACAAATTGAAAACTGAGGTTTGGTTTAGCAGCTGCAATGGCTTGTGAAGTTCAAGAGCCAAGGATTTCCTTCATAGGTGGACTTGATAGGTAGAGTAGATGCCATGAGAGAGTAAAAGCTCCTTTACTTACTGGCAACTGCAGGAACTGACACTTGAAGGTTGTTTGATTTCTTCTTCAGCAGCCTTAGGATGATGCCTCACTCTGCAACTCCTGATGCCAGGGAACCCCAGTTCTCACATGTGGTTCATGGTTGTTTCATCTGAGGGCTGTGTGCTGATATTGGGTGGGATTTTCCAGCTGGAAAATCCTGCCCGAGGTCAAAGGACCTTTGTATGGTCCGCCTCCCACCGCCACTATGATTCCCGTGGTGGGTGGGATGGGAAAATTCCCTCCATTCCCTCCATTGCCTCTCACACCGCCACTCAAAATGGTTTCTTACAAACTCCTTTAAACAATCCAAAAACACAAAACAAGTGCTATCCCAAATGGTTAAATCAGGCTTGCATATTAGGTATTGGGTTAGTCTTAGTCTGGGAGCAGAAACCCATCCATTGTCCTTTCAGCCAATGTAACAAACATTTTAAGTGCCTCAGCCAGTAACTTGAATGGTTCCCATTCTCCCAGGTTTCAGGAGACAGGAAAGAACTATTCTCACCTCCAGGGAAACCATTGTCAATGAGCTTCTGTTTATTGCTGTGGAAACGTGCATTGAATTTCAAATGTCGTCACATGTCTGGGTATATCCACTTGGAGGCCTCTAGAAGCTTGGCCACATTGCAGCTACAAATGATCAGGTGACGTTTGGCAGCTTTCTTTCAGGTTTCTCATGTCCATTAAAAGGAAGGTTGGCTTTTTTTTAAAAACAAAATCTATAATATCATAACTATACATTTGTGACATACCTCCATCCTTGCAAGAAAAAATGAAAATATATATATATACTCATGTTTTTAAAACAAAATTGCACTGTGGAAACAAAAGTTAACAAAGTACATTTTTTTTAATAAACACAGACAACTGCTGCCATACAGTTTCCTAATGCCTTCCTCCTCTTCTAATATTTCCCAATTATGTTTTATCTTATGGATTTCTTTTTTCTTCTTTTCCCAACCCTTACAGCATTTTGCATTGGTTTTAACAATTGAGCTTTACTGGACTCTCTATATGCTGTGTTTTCTCCATTAATTAGGTGAATTGGCCATGCTAAATTCTCCCTCAGTGTACCCGAACAGGCACCGGAGTGTGGCGACTAGGGGATTTTCACAGTAACTTCATTGCAGTGTTAGTGTACGCCTACTTGTGACACTAATAAATAAACTCTAAACTTTAATTAAACTCCAAAGAATATGCTGGTTAAATCTGTAGTTACGTTTTTATCTGGGAGTGTGTGCTGTTCACTTTTTAGACTTAAATCTTTTCACTTGTCTTTTTGATACAACCAATTAGCAATGGTCCTGTGCCAGTATCGCATCCCTTCTTTGATCAAAGCCTCTTTCTGCTGTTACAAGAATGTCATTAGGATGCTTTTTATGTTCAAGCAAGAAGGCATAGTATTCTTGTATAAAAGCTAAATACTGCAAATGCTGGAATCTGAAACAAAAACAGAAAATGCTGGAAAATCTCAGCAGGTCTGACAGCATCTGAGGAGAGGGAACCAGGACCGGGATCCTCTGATCTCCCTCGCTGCTGCTGCCATCGAAAACAAAGAATTTGATGCTTAGCCAAAACTCCTTTCACTGCAGCAGGACTGGAGGGTCCCAGCCTTGGGCAATGTTGGAGAATTCCAGTCCAGAGTTAATGTTTCAAGTCTGGATGACTCCATGTCAGCTCTGATGCTGCCAGACCTGCTGAGATTTTCCAGCATTTTCCATTTTGGTATAGTATTCTTGTCTAGTCTGTTCGCTAAACATTGAAAAATTTCTCAGTTGTTTCTCATTTCATTCAGATCGGATCTTATTTAATTCTTTCCCAACAAGGGTGACAGCTTCTTTGTTTTGAGTTTTTACTTTTTACTGCACTTTAAATTTGCCCCTCATTCACAAATCAATTTATTCCAGTTATGTTTTGAACTGAGCCTAGTGGCCTCAATGTCTGTAACTGAATCCTGAGATTCAACACTGATAGGTGCAGTCAGTTCCTGTTCAAGTTCAGATAATTCAGTATTAACTGCTATTAACCCTTTAGGATCACTGTGAGATTTCAATCCTTTCTGGGGTGAATTTTCATTTGGGAATCCTGGCAGCTCTTCATCCTGCCTCTTTTAAATCATTTGGCTTGGCATCAGCGCTGTTAATATCCAAGTGGCTTCTCTCAAGCCCCTCGACTAAGTGGGGCATCTTCCCCATTGTCTCTTGACCCGTTTGCGTATTTCCTTGGTCCCGGTTTAATTCTGTGGGCTCTGGCTGAGTCATGTCAACCTTCGTGGATTGTATCACATGGGGGCTTCTTTAACTTTTATTTGCAATGTTACAGAGCACTGCTGCTGAAATTGTTTGGTTTGCTCAGTCTCTCTTGACAGACTGGGAGGTCATTCCCTAGCAGAAGGTTCCCCCCTTACATGTGAAAGTTTGATATTATACTCACCATCACCAGCCTGATGAGTTAATTATTTAAGTAAATTTCACCATTGGTACCTTGACGCCTTCCTCAGCTAGCACTTGACTTTTACTCTGGAATTTGACGTTGCACTCCTGGGTGATCTTTGAATAGTGAATAGTTTTAGTGGTGAAGAACATTGCCCAATAATGCTTGAAATGGCATAATCAGATCGGACGATAAACAGTTGTGGCAAAATCGATGATTTCAAAGCTTTTTTTTTTTAGTCAGACCCTAACTAACAGAAAGGGGAAACAGAGAAAGGAAACTGACTCTCCCAGTTCTAAAAAAACAAAAACTGAAACGGAGATTTTGAAACCAAAACTTCTGGGCAGGCTGGTTGAGGCACTTGGAACACCCAAGCTCGATTGTAGGTGAATCCAGTCGTGCAGTATGGACAAGCTGAAGAGGAAAGAGGTTAGATCCAGAAGATGAGAATAAGTTTTAGCAGCTTTTTCTGTTACTTGAAGATAACATTGACCGATCTATGCCATTCAAACCGAGTTGAGATTCTGCAGGTATATTCCATTTGTGGAACTTGATTGGTGGCATGGTGTCACAGTGGTTAGCACTGCTGCCTCACAGCTCCACGGACCCAGGTTCAATCCTGGCCTTGGGCCACTGTCCGAGTGGAGTTTGCACATTCTCATTGGGAGTTTGAAAGTGCAGTGGGTCAGTAACTTAAGGAATCATCTTTCCAGGGATGGGCACAGAAGAAATGGGAGGGAGCGCAGGAATGTGGGTACAGAGCAATATAAGGAAATTATCTCCATCCACCTCTTTGCCCCTTTGTATGCCATTGTGAGTCCTTGCTCTTCCCCCTCCTTGCACAACCCTCCTTCCACATTGCCCGCTTGTCTTCGTTAGACCTAGCCCCTCAGCCTCCCCTCACATTCCACTCCCAGTCAAAACTTTGGATCTTTGTTGCAGTGGCCGTATGTGTCCATGAAGCCCAGCTCAGCAAGGAAATAGAGGACAGGAACTGGTCTGCCCAGGTAGAATGATGTACAGTGCATCAGAAGCAGCACAATACCATGCCAGAAAGTTGTTGCACTCACCCGAAGTCTCCGGGGAACTAAAGACCACCTTGTGCAGGCCACTTATCAGCAACCCAGTTTGACACCAACATAAATTCCCACTGACTTGATGCAAGATTGAAAGACCTCATGGGATGCCAGTAGGCAGCTGCTTTAATGAGCATTCATGAGATGCAAATAAATGCGAATGGCATTTTTACCACCTGCCAGTGGGAAGACTGACCCATCATTAACCCACCATTGGGAGAATTGCAACAGGATTTTACACTGGCAAGTTTCTGACTTTTTGGCTCTCGCCAGATTCACTGCCCCTGCCCACCACCAAACCCACCGCAGACAGGATCAGAGAATTCCACCCAAAGTGACATGAGCAGAAGGTTACATGTGCATTGCATGTTGATCAAGATATCAAAGCCTTGAAATAAATGGGGACAAGACTAATGAGTGAATAAAACTGGTTTCAAATCATTGGATTATAAACTGATGTAGTGAAGTGGGTGGAAAAACGACTAGGTGCCAAGACAGGTAGGTGTAACCAAAGGCAATTCAATCAGGAAAGTATTTGTCCCAAAATTTAAATATTTCCTGTGTCCATATTAAAATAGTTCATGCTTGAGCCAAGACTCCTCTTGCTGCCTATGGAATGAGTCCCTCGGTAATATCTGTAGATATATCCAGCAGTTAAAATAACAAGGCCTCAGCTAACATCAAAATGGTAAATCAAAGCCATTGTCCAACCTGTCGGGTAGGTTTTGAAAGCAAGTCGCCTGTGACTGTAAAGAATTTCTTTAACACCTGTCTCTACTGCCCCGTCTACACGAAAAGAATGAAAACAATTTGCTGAAACTGACTGGAGCTGTAGGGCAGATCAATGTCTTTGTCAATATCATTATTACCAATTTCATTGACTGACCGTTGATAGTTAATTGACAGCAGAATTTTGCGTGAAGGACAAACCAGGTCCAATAAGCAGTAATAATGGTGATTATCCCACTAGATATCCTAGCCCCAAAGAAAGGAAATGTGAGATCCCAGCCCCCACCTTCCCACCTTAAAACAACCTCATTTTAGCTGAAAGGACCTGTGATACAGCTTTAGTGTAATTATAGCTGAGGAGCACCAATACAGGTCGATGTTACTGCCAAAATTCAAATCCACCCCTGGATTTAACTTCAGTTAATTCCTGACATTAAAACCGTGGAGAGAAAAACTCAGCACATACGTATCATCACACATATAAAACAGTCTCGGGTACTGGATGTGCACCCAGGCAGTATTACCCCAGTCATATAAATGCAGTAAAAGTCACTCATTCGATCATCTTTATGCTCCCTCCCCCACCACCTGGCCCTCTAAATCCCCTTTTCCAGGAGGTATTTAATTCTGCCTGAAATATGGTGATGACCTAATGAGTGTCATTGCTATGGAGAATAACTCAGATTCCCTGGTGCCTTACAGATGGTTTTGCACTGGCTGTTAGGACCTTTGCATTGTAAAATTGGAATTGTATTCACATCAGATTTGTACATCATTATTTACCTCACATCGACCATGTTCTTCTCCAGGTATCTTTCTGTCCAGCAAATGTTTGGCAAGGTGGCACAGTGCTTAGCTGCTGCCTCACAGCGCCAGGGACCCGGGTTCAATTCCGGCCTCGGGTCACTGTCTGTGTGGAGTTTGCACTTTCTCTCCGTGTCTGTGTGGGTTCCCTCCGGGTGCTCTGGTTTCCTCTCACAGTCCAAAGATGTGCGGGTTAGGTTGATTGGCCATGCTAAATTGACCCTAGTGTCAGGGGATTAGCAGGGTAAATATGTGGGGTTGTGGTAATGGGGCCTGGGTGGGATTGTTGTTGGTGCAGACTTGATGGGCCGAATGGCCTCCTGCTGCACTGTAGGGATTCTATGATTTTATGAAAGATGCTTCACAGGTTTCTTCAATTTATGCTTTCACTCTTTCTTATATTATTTCAGTTACCCACTCCTATTATCATTTTTTATTTCATTACTACTCACTCGTCCTGTCCAATTGATGCCAGTTACCAGCCTCATGTAATAGAACCCCATTCTCAGTTTCCACTACAGCCTGCCAGCTCAATGCAAACGCGGCTCACTCCTGAAAATGGGGCCGCATATTAGCCAGCTGCCCACATTCTGCTCTGGGAGAAAATCCACCTGGAGGAGAAGCATTGGAGGAGGATCATGTGGTCAACTATGTCAAAGACTGACGGCAGGTAACGCAGGATAAGAATGGATAGTCTATCTTAGTCAAAGTCACATATTTGTGACTTTGTTAAAGGACTATTTCAGTGCAGGGGGTATGAACCTGATTGGAAAGGTTCATAGATGGACATGGATCTGTGAAGTAACAAAATATTCAAGGACTTAGGAGAGGAAAGTGGAAGACACCAGTGGGACGCCAGAGCTCCAGGAGAATAAGGGGGCACAGGTGAGTGTAGTAGACATCACTAAGGAGAAGGTTCTGGGGAAACTGAAAGGTCTGAAGGTGGATAAATCACCTGGACCAGTTGGACTACACCCCAGGGTTCTAAAAGAGATAGCTGAGAAAATTGTGGAGGCATTGGTGGTGATCTTTCAGGAATCACTGGAGGCAGGGAGGGTCCCAGAGGACTGGAAAATAGCTAATATAACACCGCTGTTTAAGAAGGGAGGGAGGCAGCAGACGGGAAATTAGAGGCCGGTTAGCCTGACTTCGGTCTTTGGCAAGATTTTAGAGTCCATTATTAAAGATGAGGTCGCGGAGTGCTTGGAAGTGCATGATAAAGGAGGACTGAGTCAGCACGGCTTCGTCAAGGGGAGGTCATGTCTGACAAATCTGTTAGAGTTCTTTGAGGAGGTAACAAGGAAGTTAGATAAAGGAGAACCAGTGAACGTGATTTATTTAGATTTCCAGAAGGCCTTTGACAAGGCGCCGCTTAGGAGACTGTTAATAAGTTAAGAGCCCATGGTGTTAAGGGTAATGGCATGGATAGAGGATTGGTTGACTGGCAGAAGGCAGAGAGTGAGGATAAAGGGGTCTTTTTCAGGATGGCAGCTGGTGACTAGTGGTGTGCCTCAGGGGTCGGTGCTGGGACCATAACTTTTCACAATATACATTAACAATTTGGAAGAACGAACTGAAGGTACTGTTGCTAAGTTTGCAGATGTATAGAGGGACAGGTAGTATTGAGGAAGCAGGGGGGCTGCAGAAGAACAGGCTAGGAGAGTGGGCAAAGAAGTGGCAGATGGAGTACAATGTGGAAAAGTGCGAGGTTATGCACTTTGGAAGGAGGAATGGAGGCATAGACTATTTTCTAAATGGGGAAGTTCTTAGGAAATCAGAAGCACAGAGAGACTTGGGAGTCATATTCAAGATTCTCTTAAGGTTAACGTGCAGGTTCAGTCGGCAGTTAGGAAGGCAAATGCAATGTTAGCATTCATTTCGAGAGGGCTCGAATACAAGAGCAGGGATGTACTTCTGAAGTTCTGGTCAGATCTCATTTGGAGTATTGTGAGCAGTTTTGGGCCCCACATCTAAGGAAGGATGTGCTGGCCTTGGAAAAGGTCCAGAGGAGGTTCACAAGAATGATCCCTAAAATTAAGAGCTTGTTGTATGAGGAACAGTTGAGGACTCTGTACTTGTTGGAGTTTAGAAGCATGAGGGGGGGATCTTATTGAAACTTACAGGATACTGCAAGGCCTGGATAGAGTGGACGTGGAGAGGATGTTTCCACTAGCCGGAAAAACTAGAACCAGAGGGCACAACCTCAGGCTAAAGGGATGATCCTTTAATACAGAGATGGAGGAGGAATTTCTTCAGCCAGAGAGAAGTGAATCTGTGGAATTCTTTGCCACAGAATGCTGTGGAGGCCAAGTCATTGAGTGTCTTTAAAACAGAGATAGATAGGTTCTTGATTAATAAGGGGATCAGGGGTTATGGGGAAAAGGCAGGAGAATGGGAATGAGAAAAATATCAGCCACGATTGATAGAGTGGAGCAGACTCGATGGGCCGAGTGGCTTAATTCTGCTCCTATATCTTATGATAAGGGACGTTGGAGTTAAGGTCATAGTTTGAAAGGACAGATGTTTCTAATATTCATTCATGGGATGTGGATGTTGCTTTCAAGGTCAGTATTTATTGCCCACCTTAAGTTGCCCTTGAGAAGGTGGTGGTGAGCAGATATCTTGAACTGCTGCAGACATGTGCTGTTAGGTAGGGAGTTCCAGGATATTGACCCGGCAAAATTGAAGGAACAGTGATGATATCTTTCCATTTCAAGATGTGTGATTAAGAGGGGAAGATGGGTGTTGTGATGTTTTTCTGCACCTACTGCCCTTGTCCTTCTAGACAGTGGGCAAGCCAGATGGTGGGAATTCTGTGACAAATAACTCACATAACCAGACTCCCCATAACCTGTCCACCAGGTACAAGGAACAGGTCAGGAATGTGATGGAATACTTGCCTGGATGAGTGCAGCTCTAACAGCACTCAAGAACTTCCTTATCATCAAGGACAAAGCAGCCCCCTTGATTGGCACCCCATTCACGATCTTAAGCATTAATTCCCTCCACCACCAGTATAAAGTGGCAGTAATGCACAGCATATACAAGGTGCATAGTAGCAACAGGTGAAGGCTACTTTGATAGCACCTGCCAAATCCATGGCCTCTATCTAGAAGAACAAGACAGGGGAACCCCACCACCTCGGAGCCACACACCCTTCTGACTTGGAATTATATCTCCATCCTGCTGTGGATGGCACAGCAGCACAGTTTAGCTGCCTCACAGCTCCAGGGACCTGGGTTCAATTCTGGCCACGGGTTACTGTCTGTGCGGAGTCTGCACATTCTCCCCATAGCAATTCTGGAAAGGGTAAAAATAGATAAGTCCCCTGGGCCGGATGGGATTTATCCTAGGATTCTCTGGGAGGCTAGAGGGGAGATTGCAGAGCCTTTGGCCTTGATCTTTGAGTCGTCATTGTCTACAGGAACAGTGCCAAAAGACTGGAGGATAGCAAATGTTGTCCCCTTGTTCAAGAAGAGGAGTAGGGACAACCCTGGTATTATAGACTGGTGAGCCTTACTTCTGTTGTGGGCAAAGTTTTGGAAATGATTATAAGAGATAGGATTTATAATCACCTAGAAAGGAATAATTTGATTAGGGATAGTAAGCACGGTTTTGTGAAGGGTAGGTCGTGCCTCACAAACCTTATTGAGTTCTTTGAGAAGGTGACCAAAGAGGTGGATGAGGATAAAGCAGTTGATGTGGTGTATATGGATTTCAGCAAAGCATTTGATAAGGTTCCCTATGGTAAGCTTTTGCAGAAAATACGGACACATGGGATTGAGGGTGATTTAGTGGTTTGGATCAGGAATTGGCTAGCTGTAAGAAAACAGAGGGTGGTGGTTGATGGGAAATATTCATCCTGGAGTTCAGTTACTAGTGGTGTACTGCAAGGATCTGTTTTGGGACCACTGCTGTTTGTCATTTTTATGAATGACCTGGATGAGGGCGTAGAAGGATGGATTAGTAAATTTGCAGATGACACTAAAGTCGGTGGAGTTGTAGACAGTGCGGAGGGAAGTGGCAGGTTACAGAGGGACATAGATAAGCTGCAGAGCTGGGCTGAGAGGTGGCAAATGGAGTTTAATGCGGAAAAGTGCAAAGTGATTCACTTTGGAAGGAGTAACAGGAATACAGAGTACTGGGCTAATGGTAGGATACTTGGTAGTGTGGATGAACAGAGGGATCTGGGTGTCCATGTGCATAGATCCCTGAAAGATGGCACCCAGGTTGATAGGGTTGTTAAGAAGGCGTACGGTGTGTTAGCTTTTATTGGTAGAGGGATTGAGTTTCGGAGCCAGGAGGTCATGCTGCAACTGTACAAAACTCTGGTGCGGTCACACTTGGAGTATTGTGTACAGTTCTGGTCGCTGCATTATAGGAAAGATGTGGAAGTGTTAGAAAGGATGCAGAGGAGATTAACCAGGATGTTGCCTGGTATGGTGGGAAAATCGTATGAGGAAAGGCTGAGAGACTGGAGGTTGTTTTCGTTAGAGAGAAGAAGGTTAAGAGGTGACTTAATAGAGGCATACAAGATGATCAGAGGATTAGATAGGGTGGATAGTGAGAGCCTTTTTCCTCAGATGGTGATGGCTAACATGAGGGGACATAGCTTTAAATTGAGGGGTGAGAGATATAGGACAGATGTTAGAGGTAGGTTCTTTCCTCAGAGTAGTAAGGGCGTGGAATGCCCTGCCTGCAGCAGGAGTGGACTCGTCAACATTAAGAGCATTCAAATGGTTATTGGATAAACATATGGATGATATTGGAATAGTGTAGGTTAGATGGGCTTTAGATTGGTTTCACTGTTCAGCGCAACATCGAGGGCCGAAGAGCCTGTACTGCGCTGTAATGTTCTATGTCTGCGTTGTCAACTTGAAACAAATGATCTGGTAGAAGAAAATCTCAAAAATTAAATGGCTAAAATTAAGCCAGCCATTTTGGAATGCATCTACGAAGAAATTGTAAGAGCTTTTGGAGGAGGGAGCATCTTGCAGTGTAATGCTGTGTACAGAGTATGGAGTTCATAGAATCCCTACTGTACAGAAGGAAGCCACTCGGCCCATCAAGCCTGTACTGACAACAATCCTACCCAGGACCTACTCCCATAAACCTACATATTTACCATGCTAATCTCCCTGATACTAAGGGGTAATTTTAGCCTGGCCAATCCACCTAACCCGCATATCTTTGAAGTTATTTAATGATGTTAAAAAAAATTTGGTTCCATATATGGGGCCAGATTTTCCCCTCCGCACCCAAAACTGCAAGTCAGGGCATTTACCAACGTCAAATTTCTAACTTCAGAAAGTCAGTCACTTCACACAGAATTTTCATTCTGAGGAGATGGGGGCAGGCTGAGGTCAGGGCCACTTGAATTTGGCCTGAGATGGCCAAGGACGTGGGCGGATGTAGTGACAATCAGGTTATAAGGCCTGCCTCTGGTCTCTTTCACATCAGGCGAATTCTATTCATGGTTGGTAGGTCCCCTAGCCCTCATGGATCACCTCTCCAACCTCTACCCCCTTACACCACTTATATATCCTCCATACCTCCTCCACCCACATCCAGTGTCCCTTCTATACACCAATTCCCTTCCATACCTTCCAAGCTCTTCCAATATTACCATCCCAATTCCCTTCAATGCTCCATGCATCCTTCATGCCCAGTCTTCCAGTATCCACTAGGTACAGAATCAATGAGCCATATAATACATTGGTAAATTTCTCAAATGCTCATGAAACTGTCAAAATAAACAAACAGGCATTCAAAATCTCCTCGAACAAATTGTCCCCTTACAAGATTATAAACCTGACAATCAGACAAAGTCATTCATATTCCCATTGAAAAAACTCTAACCATTTACAGTGGCTAGCACTGCTGCCTCACACCGCCAGGGACCCAGGTTCAATTCTGACCTTAGGAGACTGTCTGTGTGGAGTTTGCATGTTCTCCCCATGCCTGTGTGGGTTTCCTCCGGGTGCTCCGTTTTCCTCCCACAGTGCAAAGCTGTGCAAGTTAGGTTGATTGCCCATGCTAAATTGCCCCTTAGTGTCAGGAGGATTAGAGGGGTAAATACGTGGGGATGCGGGTTAGGGCATGGGTGGGATTGTTGGCAGTGCAGGCTCGATGGGCTGCACTGTAGGGATTCTATGGATTAATCTTGTCCAAATAAAAAAAAAACAGGCATTGAAAAACCACTTCAGACGAAGGTAACCTTATTACAAGTTCATAAAATTATCAAGCAAAGCCATCAGGCCCCTCCACAGCTGCATAAACACTCTCCACAGGGCTGAATCTATTAGCGGGTCTTGAAGCTCAGTGGGCATTCATAATGAAGCCATCTGACAAAACAGACACATGGCTCTCTGTTCAACATAGTTTGTTGGCACAGTTGCCAGATGAAATTGTTCTTTTCATCTAACTTGCTAATTTTAGATTATATTAAATGTTTTGAGCATGTGCACACTTCCTGTCAGGCTTATGTTCGGCATCACTTTTCTATTAATATATTTCTGTGACTATTTCTTCCATAATAACCAATCCTTTTTATTTACTTAATGGAGTTTTCAAAGCTTGGTCTCCACACTAGATGGCACTGTTGTCCATTCAACCTGGTGTTTCAAAAAATTTTAGCTTGTCACCCAAGAGAACTAGCTGCTCCCTGAGGATGGTAAAATCTTGTGTCCTGACGCTCTTGCCCCATTCCCCAAAAAACCATCTTAGAGTTCTTTAAGTGTTTTCAGCAGCATATTAAACCCTGATTATGATTTTTAAAATGTGGGATATATCCAAAGAACATTTAGTCAAAATGCTGTATTGACCAGTAATGCAGTTTTCCTCACTGGAAGCTAAGAGGATAAAGGTTTTCTAAAAGGCTTTCCCCAAATAGTGGCAAATCATTTCAAGTTAATACATGAAGTTATAGTTTGATTAATGATGATTTCCCTAGTCCAGCCCTCTGTGATTGATAGGCAGTGCCTATTTTTAAATTGTACGAATATCCCCAAGTCACTGCGATGGAAACCATTTGCTACAGTTCTCAGCAGAGAAGGGAATTCATTTTTGTTTGTTCCATCGCTTCTGCTGCCATCTCCACCTGCCCCAAGCACCCAGACTTTCCCAACTCCCTCTTTGTCTTTCCTTCTTACAACCATTCCTGCCCAGGGCAACTGTAGCTTATCCCAATTCTGCTCCCTCCTATTTCCTCTTGGCACTACCAGCCCCTCCACACACTGATCACTGATACCTCTAAAAAAAGAATAAAAGACTTGGATTTATCCAACACCTTTCATGACCTCAGGACACCACAAGGTTCTTTACCCCAATGCATTTTTGAAGTGTTGTCACTGCTGCAATGTAATATGTAATGGAATACCCTCACCCCCCATTTTAAGTTAAAGTTTATTTATTAGTGTCACAAGTAGACTTATGTTAACACTGCAGTGAAGTTACTGTGAAAATCCCCTTGTCACCACACTCCGGTGCCTGTTCGGGTACACTGAGGGAGAATTTAGCATGGCCAATGCACCTAACCAGCACGTCTTTCGGACTGTGGGATGTATGTGGGTGGAGACATCATTGGTGACAATGTTAGAATTGCAGGTCCCTTTTAGAGCACCTGGGAGGAAACCCATGCACACACGGGGAGGACATGCAGACTCTGCAGAGACAGTGACCCAAGCTGGGAATTGAACCCAGGTCGCTGCACTGTGAGGCAGCAATGCTAAAACCACTGTGCCACTCTATGTGGCATTTGCTGACTATTGCAGAGAAATCTACCACTGATGCGCTTTTTTCCCGTGGCACATTACAATCTTTTCCCCATTGTTTCCACCTCCGTACCTGTAGGATTCCCCTCACATTATTGACAAACTCAAAAACTTTCCTTTCAGTGAGTGGCCTGTTCTCCCAGTGCTGCCTGTTGCAAAGGTAGGCCGGTTGTGGACATCCTTTCAGGTTCAGTGGCATCAGTCAGTTCATTATAGCAATCTAAGTGACTCACGTTTATGAAAGCTGGCTTACACTGACTCTATTTAGTTGTACAATATTAAAACCTCGGATTGTAAAAATAGCATTCCCTCGTGATCTGAGCCAGATGTCTTCTTCATGCATATTTCTTCAGTCTTCCTGACAGTGGGCCAAGGTAACATTCAGAAAGGTTAGGCTTCATATGAACGACTAATATATTAAATGCTACAAGATGAAATCAGTGCAGGTGCAATTAGTAGCACTTACTGATTAATTCCACTTGTCTTGGCATAAATATATAATAATAATCAACACACTATTGCTATGGCACTCATGTTCCTTGAGTTAATGCATATTCTAAATACCCCCAGCTTTGAAAGCTCTTTGTTTTCCTTGAAGCTGACTCTTGTGTCAGCTTTTAGTCAAACTTCATTTCAAGAACACAGCCTACTCGCCTAACCTGGCAATGACCCCTGCTGAGTTCAATCTAATAGAGTTGTCACGGGAACAATGATTGTAAGTGATCGTTGGAATGTCAAACTGTCTTTTATTGTCTCCAGGATTCTGGCCTAATCAGAAATATTCCTGTAACCCCCTGCTGCCCTATGAACTTAACCCGCTAGAGAACTAAGTGTAGTGAGCAGACAGTGGTCAGGTCCTCCATGCCGTTATTGACAGGAATCTCCAAACATGTTTTCCAAAACCCTTACAGCAGGTTCTTGGTTGAGCAAAACACTTGATTTTAAAATTCTCATTTGTGTTTTCCAGTCCTTCCATGGCTTCACCCCTCCCTATCTCTATAGTCTGGCACAGTGGTTAGCACTGCTGCCTCACAGCACCAGGGACCTGGGTTCAATTCCCGACTTAGGTCACTGTCTGTGCGGAGTCTGCACGTTCTCCCTGTGTCTGCGTGGGTTTCCTCTGGATGCTCCAGTTTCCTCCCACAGTCTGAAAGATGTGCTGGTTAGGTGCATTGGCTGTACTAAATTCTCCCTCGGTGTACCCGAACAGGTGCCAGAGTGTGGTGACTAGGGGATTTTCACAGTAACTTCATTACAATGTTAATGTAAGCCTACTTGTGACACTAATAAATAAATTTTAAACTTAGTCTCGTCCAATCTTACAACCCTCGGAGATATCTGTAACCCTCCAATTCTTCCTTCTTGAGAATCCCTGATTATAATCTCTCCACCATCGATTGCTTTGCCTTCAGCTATCAAGGCCTGAAGCTCTGGAATTTTCTCCTTAGACCTCTCTTTCCTCCTTTAAGATGTTCCACAAAACAAATCCCTTTGACCAAACTGATGGCCATTTTCCCTAACACCTCCTTAATGTGGCGTGTTGTCAGATTTTATTGGCTAATGCTCCTGTGAAGCACTTTGGAATGTTTTACGACTTGAAGATTCTTAATAGAAACTTGTGTATGTGCTGTATACTATTTGGTATTGATTTTATTTACATACTGCATAACGTAGTATTTTATTATTTTGTCACGTTCAAAATAAATGTTAGAAATAAAATTAAAATTAAAAGAAAATGTTTTTATTATTGTAGTACGTCTACCAGAAAATGCAGCCACTTAGACTGGGTGGACAATGAACTCAGACACTATTCACTCTGCAGTGAATAGCATAATGTCAGAATAGAGAGTCTTCAAGCCCATTAACGTTGGCTCTTTTTAAAAACATTTTGGCAACTGTAAATTTATAATAAGTTAACATTGTGGGTGACATGTGCTTTATCTTTCAACACTGATTGTTGAAATAATAAAAAACTGTAATGATGAAATTGATTATTTTAAATAAAAATTCAATAGGAGCCCATGCCGACACTATAGATAAGAAGGCCCAACAACACCTCTATTTTCTCAATAAGGAAATTTGGCATGTCAGCTATGACTCTCACCAACTTTTACAGGTGCACCATAGAAAGCATTCTTTCGGCTTGTATCACAGCTTGGTATGGCTCCTGCTCTGCCCAAGACCGCAAGAAACTACAAAGGGTTGTGAATGTAGCCCAATCCATCACGCTAACCAACCTCCCATCCATTGACTCCGTCTACATTTCCCTGCCTTGGCAAAGCAGCCAGCATAATTAAGGACCCCACACACACCCTGGACATTCTCTCTTTCACCTTCTTCCGTCGGGAAAAAGATACAAAAGTCGGAGGTCACTGACTCAAGAACAGCTTCTTCCTTGCTACTGTCAGACTTTTGAATGGACCTACCTTGCATTAAGTTGGTCTTTCTCTACAGCTATGACCGTAACACTACATTCTCTCATTTCCTTCTCTATGGTCGGTATGCTCTGTATAGCGCGCAAGAAACAATACTTTTCACTGTATGCTAATACATGTGACAATAATAAATCAAATGTAAAACGTCATGTTACATTTATTTTACCGTTTTTAGATTCGATGCAAAGACATTTCAGGTGTGCATTGGTGCGAAAGTAGCAGCATAACTCTGAAGTCAGGTCTTAGCTTTCATACCTTTGCGAGTCAGGTTAAGTATTTTAAGAATTGAGCGGTGTGGTTTTGTGCCCAAGAGCACGGACCAGTGACATTCAAGCAGATCTTCAATCTGCTGTGTAGCTCTTAAAATAGGTGTTGAACATTTTAATATTATGAGGAAATAAGCACAGCCAATCATTTGATCCTTGCTTTAATAAATTGCCGTGGAAAAGCAGAGCTCTGTACATGCATGTGTTCAAATATGCGCGGAGTTCTTGCCCACAAGGCAGGCTACATGTTGCAACCTGTCGTGTAACCTGGTTCTTCCTAGCTGTGCTTCTCACATTACTGTTACTGGTGTTAAAATGTAATACAACTGTAATCTTTGAAGCTGCTACAATTATCCATAAGAGGCTCTTCCCACAACATGCATTACTACACATGACAGATTGCCCATTTTCTCACATTGGAAGAGTTTTCACATGTCTTTACCTGCAACACTCACCAGATGAATAGCACTGGCTTGGGAATCAATTCACAACTATTTGTGTAGGGAAAGCCTGAGCTAAAGGTGAAAGAAATGTCCATTACCATAGTAACTTCTGTTCCCTCAAAGGAGGGCATTCCACACAGAGACATAATCCCTTTCCACCTTGGGCTATATTTCCCTCTGTTCATTAATTTTAGCAGTATGTAGGGGCAAAAATTGGTGCCACAGCAGTAAAATGTACTAAGTGACTCTCATTCCATGTTCAGTAATTTCCTCTCCAAATGAGTTACAACCAAAAGCTGATTTGTGATTGTTGGAGGCGTTCATAAAGGTCAACCATAATTACCTAGCTAGGAGGGATAATAATAACTTTAAGTGAAACTTGATGTTAACGAGTTTAAAAAAAGAGGAAGATTTCGAAGTGTCACCATGGCAAAGACAAAATGACAGGAGATTTCTGTTTTGAAGTATTTGAATGCAGCAGTCATTTCCCAATATATTCCAGTGCAGCAGTGGGAGAATCATGAGAGGATAGTCCAAGAGCACATAATGAATAGAAGACAAGCAACTTGCAATAGAAACCACTTCGGCACAAGCTTTTCTCTAATAAAGTTAATTTCAACAATATGATGAGAAGCAGCACATGACAAATCAAACGACTAATACCTGACTTTGAGTAGTCTGTCCAATTGTTGTCACCAAAATAACTCTTTTGGCGGTTCAGAAAAGAGTCTTGCTATCAGAGGACTGAATTATTAGGGAACTACAGTACCTTGTCCCTTTCAGCCCCAAACATTGGGAATTGATAGGGGACATCATTGAGGCATAGTCAATCTTTTTGACTAAACTATTAAACTAAATCAAATTAACTGAGGGACAAATTAAAAGGGTCAGATCCCAAAAAGAAGGGAACCGCCCGAAACAGAAAACAAAGCGGAAAGGAAACTTAAAACATCAAACTAAAATGTGATTAAAGGGGTTGATAATACATAGTAAGAAGTTTAACAACACCAGGTTAAAGTCCAACAGGTTTATTTGGTAGCAAAAGCCACACAAGCTTTCGAAGCTCTAAGCCCCTTCTTCAGGTGAGTGGGAATTCTGTTCACAAACAGAACTTATAAAGACACAGACTCAATTTACATGAATAATGGTTGGAATGCGAATACTTACAACTAATCCAGTCTTTAAGAAACAAAACAATGGGAGTGGAGAGAGCATCAAGACAGGCTAAAAAGATGTGTATTGTCTCCAGACAAGACAGCCAGTGAAACTCTGCAGGTCCACGCAACTGTGGGAGTTACAAATAGTGTGACATGAACCCAATATCCCGGTTGAGGCCGTCCTTGTGTGTGCGGAACTTGGCTATCAGTTTCTGCTCAGCGACTCTGCGCTGTCGTGTGTCGCGAAGGCCGCCTTGGAGAACGCTTACCCGAATATCAGAGGCCGAATGCCCGTGACCGCTGAAGTGCTCCCCAACAGGAAGAGAACAGTCTTGCCGGGTGATTGTCGAGCGGTGTTCATTCATCCGTTGTCGCAGCGTCTGCATCGTTTCCCCAATGTACCATGCCTCGGGACATCCTTTCTTGCAGCGTATCAGGTAGACAACGTTTCTTAAAGACTGGATTAGTTGTAAGTATTCGCATTCCAACCATTATTCATGTAAATTGAGTCTGTGTCTTTATAAGTTCTGTTTGTGAACAGAATTCCCACTCACCTGAAGAAGGGGCTTAGAACTTCGAAAGCTTGTGTGGCTTTTGCTACCAAATAAACCTGTTGGACTTTAACCTGGTGTTGTTAAACTTCTTACTGTGTTTACCCCAGTCCAACGCCGGCATCTCCACATCTTGATAATACATCCCAGCTCCTGTGGTGCCCAACAGGCATGGAAGGCCTCAACAGTGCCCTCGGACACTGCATGCTCCCTCTCCAGGGGTACCCAGCCGTGAATGTAGCCATGGTAGGGGGCAGACAGCCAGGTTGGACAACCCCCTCAGTCGCCCGCTGCCTGGACCTGTTGATTGCAAGCTTGGTAAGAAGTCTCACAACACCAGGTTAAAGTCGAACAGGTTTATATGTAGCAAACGCCTTGCAAGTTTGGCCAGGCCCAGGTTACACAAGGAGGTCCTCCGCCTTCCCCGCCCCCCTCCACACTGGCTGTCCGTAGATCAGGAGCGTGGGAAAGTAGTGTAACCAAAACAAAAGGTTTTTAAGGTAACACTCAACATAGACATGACTCACGGACTCCGCAAGATTGCAAAAAAGGCAGGTCTTTTGGGAGCCCGTGAACTGGTGTAGCCTACAGTTGTATGGCACTGCTGCATGCACAAGCCTCCACCCCAGGTCCCTGATGTAATGGGGGAGAATCCCTCTTTAGAGGGACCTCCAATGGGGACCTCCGCTGCCAGACGGCAACAAGGCCTGCCAAGGTGTATCCGGGGGATGGGCGAAGACACGGTAGTGGAAGGTGTGCACCAGCAGCCCATACAGGAAAATCCTCTGTGCAGTGGCAAAGGGCAGAGAGGGCATTTCTGGGAGGTGGCTCAAACTGTGGGGTGCCTGACCCGAGAAGGAGGTCTAGGCTTGGGGCCAATATGAAATTCCGTCTGAGCAGGGGTATACTCAGACGGGATCCCACCGCACAGCTGAGCCACCTTGAGACCATTGTGTGACTTCAGGTTCAAGCACGACCACTTTGTTGTTAAGTATAGAATATTTAGCTTCAAAAAAATCATTTAACACTAAAATGCGAGTGTGAAATAGCAGGGTATGAGTCCAATTAGTAAAAGCTACATTAAAAAAAAATTGATTGGATTGGCCAAGAATCCTCCAATATCTATAAACTACTTAGTTAGAATGAATATTTAATAGAATTATGAATATGCTAGAGAGCCTTACACCAGTGCTATATTTTACTAGTTGCATGCTGGCTCCAATAGCTGACAGTCAGGTAGTAGGGCAAGCTGACAGGAATAGAAGGAAAAGCAAAGCAATTGTGTAACCTGGCTAAAATTACACTAAAAAGCAGCTCTCAGCCGAAGTAAGAATAAACGGGACAACAAGCAGAGACTCTATGTTCCCGTGGAAACCAACAATGGGCAGGTAACCCAATCAATTTGAATCAAGGACGTCAAAGCTCTTCAGTATGGAGACATGTTCCTTTGTGTTATAACAGCTGAATAAGAATCTCAATAAGTAATGTCAGCAAGTCTAGAAATTGAAACCTGAGCAAATAGGAATGTTATGTTCTTGGCCTTTCTTCAAGGCCTCATATGTTGCTAACACCATGCATACATATTCTCACGATTTAATCCATTATGTCATTGCGAGTGACAGAGTAGGCAGCAACCAGGAGCAAATATTGCACTGCTCATTTCAAAATGGTTGGGCTTTAGGTGGCCCCCTTTAACTCCTAATTGAAACAGATTGGTTGGAACACCTGCCACTCACGGAGAGGGAGTCGGTTTTCCGGATGGGGGCTCCAGTTGAATTCGGGCCTCAGGCAGTGAGTTTGGTCTGAGTGGGAGTCAGGGGGAGAATGGGAATGTGTAGAAGTGGGATGGTAGTGAGGAGGAAGGGGGGGATGGGGTGAAGAGGGGACTGGGGTATGTGGGTGGAGGCATCATCGATGGCAATGTCAGAAACGCAAGTCCCTTTAAGAGCAAACAAGGTCATGCTTCAGAGTGAATGAAGAGCAGGTGATTCTTATTGAAACCTATTCTGAAGAGCTGGGTTTTCCCCCAGTTGAGGGTCTCTTCTCGACTTCAAGAGGATTCAGACTTGAAGAATGGAAATTAGTATTTATACTGAACTATAGTCTCACAGCAAAACAGTTGTGAATCATCAGAATGTTCTTTGCTATCTAAAAGTATAAATGGATTTGATAAAACATGGTGTCAGAGGATTGATCTCGATCACTTCAGGTGGGAAGATAAAGAGAACAGAAAGCGCTCCCTGTTTCTGACAAGAAAGTAATGCTCCCAGCAGCTCTGAAGGTGAGATGGCTGAGTCATGTTGTAGGAACACAAACCATGATCACCCACCAGTCTTTTTGGAATTGGAACCATGGAAACAATAGAAGTCGAGGTGGAGATGTTGGGCCCGGTTTTACCGTTGTGATTTTCAGTGCTGGGCGGACTGGAAAGTGGGAGTGTTTCAGATCCATTCTCAGGCGCCCCCATACGCACTCTGCCTGCAAACATATCAGCGATTCCGAATCGTGCTGCACAAGTCTGTGAGAGGGGCTTAACGCGCTCGAAATTCTGCGGCTCCGATCGGTGTCTCCAACTGCGAATGCACAGAAAAGAAAATTATAGAAAAATGATCCCCTGCCACATTCCTCCCAGGCCGGATAATGCCTCCCCCCCCCCCCCCCTCAGCATTACTGATTCCCTTATCCCCTCACTCCCTGCTACCAAGTCCGATTGTGGGCCTCTCCCCCCCCACTGATCTCAGGCAGAGTGGCAGTGGATCCCCCCTTTCACCCCCACTGATCTCAGGCAGAGTGGCAGTGGACCCCCTTCCCCCGTTTCACCCCCATTGATCTCAGGCAGAGCGGCAGTAGACTCCCCTTCCCCCCCATTGATCTCAGGCAGAATGGCAGCAGACCCCCCCTTCTCCCCCACCACCCCATTGATCTCAGGCAGAGAGATCCACCCTCCAGATATCAAGCAGAATGATCCCCCCTCACCCCCACCCTGGACTCTCCCGCACAGGACCCCCATTTCATCCAGACTTCAATGGTTGTGTGACACCTCTCTCTCTCTCCCCTGTCCCCAAACATTGAGGCACTGATCCACCACCCCCCCCCCCCTCCCCATCAGCACAACTGCAAGTGCTCACTTGCCCTCCCCTCAATGCTAACAAGCAAACTGCATGGAACTTGCTGGAATGCTCTGTCAAACTGCCTGTAGCTGATCTGCCCTAATGAGGGGCAGCTCCATAAAAAACTCAAGAATGGACAGGCAGGCAGTACAGGACAATGTGCACATGACCAGCCCTCCCATTTTTCTGAGGGTGATCTGGGCAGGCTATTAGATGCAGTAGAGGCAAGGCAAGACACCCTCTTCTCCCCAGGAGGACGCATAACCAGGGGGGCTAATGGCAATGTGGTCTTGGAGGCAGTCACCACCTCGGTCAGTGCCATGACACTGGCCCCCCCGAACCAGGAAGTAGTGCCGCAAACAGGTCAGTGACCTCAAAGCAGCATGGGTAACCTCATCTTGCATCTTCCTCCAAATCTCCCCCAGATCCTCCCATCCCCAGCACCCTGCATGCTTCCAGCTCCCCTCCCCCAAGCACCTCCTTACTATCCCCCCCCACCCAAGAGCCCCACTGCGCTTGCCCTCTAAGGGCCACCACCTGATACTCTGCAGTAGTCGCGCCTTCATTTCTTTCATGGCTCCTTTTGTCTCCACAGGAGAAGAACGACCATAACACCCGTGAGAGGGCGAAGACAGGGGGTGGTGAGCCAGACCTCCGGGTCCTCACCCACTTTGAGGAGCGGGCACTGGAGCTGTCAAGGGAAGGGGAGATGTGGGCTGTCAATGACAGCATGGTCGGGCTGCCAGCGACAGAATGGTCGGGCTGCCGTCAAGACGTTAGCACCTGTCATTCCTCCACTCACTTTGAGGCAACTTCTTGGGGTCATGAGTTTTGAGTGCGATGGGCAAGGTTTAAAGGAGATGTACCAGGCATGTTTATTTGCACAGAGAGGGTAATGGGTGCCTGGAACTCGCTGCCGGGGGAGTTCGCGGAGGCAGATACGATAGTGACCTTTAAAGAGCGTCTTTACAGCTACATGCATGGGATGGAATAAAGGCATATTCTCCCCAGAAGGGTAGGAGGTTACAAATCAGATGGGCAGCCTGGTCGCTGCAGGCTTGGTGGGCCAAAGTGCCTGTCCCTGTGATGTAATTTTCTCTGTGTTTTTTTCTGTGTTCAACGGAGAAATGTGAATCACGTGTTTGGCATCCCGGATTCCTCTCCCTCCCTTGCACTTAACCTTGTGTCCTGTGTTGCAGGGACAGAACTGGACACCCCAGGGCCTTCTGGACTCCAGGCCCCTGCTGCAGCTCCCACCCATTCTGTTCAGGACAGTTCAGACAAGTCCTTGGAGGATATGGCTGAAGGGACCTCTGAGGGTGGCATCGTTTTGGCATCAGCTTCACCTCACAACTCACCATCCCAGATACTGACACATCGGTGGGTCCAGTTAGTGGTGAGGCTTCTGGGTCACTCTCTGGTGAGCAAAACACAACTGCTGATGTACACCGGGTGGAGGAGAGAATGTCTGAGGCCTCTGGCATGTAGCGGCCTGCCAGAGGCGAGGACTCAGCTGGCCCCAGGCTACATGCTGGGCCTCTGAGATCACTTCTCCCTTTGGGAGGAGTCCCAAAGCTTTCAGGTGGACCAGCTATTGCATGTCTTGTGTGCTTCCCAGGCCAACTCTGCAAGGGTGGCGTCTGCAGTGGAAACCCTGGGGCAGGGGATCCTCACCATGAATGGCAGGCTCCAAGCGATGGCTGAATCACAGCAGGTCACAGCTGAGGGACTGAACAGTCTTCTTGAGATTCTGCGGCCCATGGCTGAGGGGCTGCAGAGCTTGCAGGTGACCCAGCGGGACAGTGCTGAGACACAGCGGGCTATGGCAGCAGCCCTTCTCAGAGAGCACTTGCTGCGGCCATTGACAGGTGGCCCCCGACTCAGGTGGCCATCTCAGAGGGCTCAATGGGTAGGACTCAAGTGGTCCTCCGGGATTGGCAGTGCCAGGTGTCACCGGAACTCATTGCAGGGGCACCGCCGTCCCATGGAGTGACCCAGGGCCCAGAGGAACCCCCAAGGGAGGAGGAAGGGCTCCAACCATGAGACTATGGCTGTGGCTACACCTTCTGACAACCCCCTCCTTGACACCAGGGCATCTCAGGGGCAACGGGATGAAGAGGGTGTCATGGAAACATCCCAGACACCTGGAAGCTGACCAGGACCTCCAGAGGACGCCCACCACGCGCATCACAGGCAATGGGGCGAGTTAGGCAGCTGGCCCCCTCCATTTCTGATGTACATTCTGGGGAGTCACTGAGATATAGAGCTAGGCCACGTAAGGCTAGGAAGTAGTAATCGCACTGAGATGGCACGGGTGAAGGGCTGCACTAGTTAAATGTATATTTAAGCACCTTAACGTTTTCTGTTCACAAGTTTTTATGTTAGAACATCTTATTTAAACACCTTTCTTGAAATTATTAAATGTTTTTTCACCACCCACCTGTGACTAATTTGTCTCGAATAGGAATCCTCTTCCGTTGATGATCGTCGGAGCGATGATTCATGTTGATGTCAGTTGCGGGGCCCCTCAATGCTGTGTCACTGAGAAGAGGAAGCCATTGGTTCCCCAGACCGCATGAGCAATTTCCTCCCGTCCCAGGGCCCTGTATGGGGATTTCAGATCCCTTACCCACTACACAGACGTGGGGCCAGATGCCAGCATGCATGCAGCGCTCAGGTAGGAGTCAGACTAGTTTGCACCAGGGTATCATCAGAATGGTGCTTAGTGAGTTGTCATCACCCTCCTGCCTGCCAAAAAACTTGATAACAGTGTACCCAGGCCCATCACTCTGGTGTGACAATGTTGCAGGAGATAGAAGGACTTTGAAGGAAGGGGGCTGGAACCCACAGACACAAACCCCGAGCAACTGAACCGCCTGGTGATGAGGGCCTCCCAAGCCTCCCTTGCATGCCTCATTTGAGCTGCCAGTTCTCCAGCGCCTGGGTGGTGTTCCAAGGTGTGCTCTTCCTCCTCCTCCTTCTATTCCTCCTCCTCCTGCTGGTCATCCTCTTCCCCAGCAACACCTGGCTGGTCAGCCTCCTCATTCTCCTCCTCCAATAGGTCACCTCCCTGCAGAGCCAGGTTGTGCAAGGTGCCAATGACATAGGCATAACAGGAACAAAGGATGTGCAGAGGGAGTATGAAAAGCTAGGAACCAAATTAAGAAGCAGAACCAACAAGGTGGTAATATCTGGATTACTACCTGAACCACTTGCAAATTGGCACAGGGTCAATAGGATTAAGGAGACAAATGCATGGCTCAAGGATTGGTGTGGAAGGAATGGGTTCGAATTCATGGGACATTGGCACCAATATTGGGGCAGATGGGACCTGTTCGGATGGGATGGTCTCCGTCTGAATCATGCTGGGACCAGAGTCCTGGCGGGGGGGGGGGGGGGGGGGGTGTGTGCAGGGGTATGGGGAATTACAAAATCGGAGGTAAAGGAGAGAGTACAAGTGCAGGTTAATGTTGAGGACATTCAACTAGTTAAAAGAGTAGAGAGCTCGGGAGATATTAGTAGCATTTCAACAAACCGGGTCCAGATAAAGGCTAGCATAAAGACACTTTGCCTGAATGCACGAAGCATTCGAAACAAAGTAAATGAGTTGATGGCACAAATCCATACAAGTGAGTATGATCTAGTGGCCATCACAGAAACGTGGTTGCAGGGTGACCGGGACTGGGAACTGAATATCCAGGGAATATCAGACATTTAGGAAGGATAGACAGGTAGAAAAAGGAGGTGGGGTAGCTCTGTTAATAAAGGATAATATCAGGACGGTAGTGAGAGACGACATAGGCTCTAAGGAGCAAAACGTGGAATCGTTGTGGGTGGAGATAAGGAATAGCAGGGGGAAAAAGACACTGGTAGGCATGGTCTATAGGCCCCCAAATAATAACTTAGAGGTGGAGAGGGCTATAAACAAGCAAATAATGGATGCATGCAAAAACGGAACGGAAATAATCATGGGGGATTTTAACCTGCATATTGATTGGTCGACTCAAATTGGATGTGGAGGGCTTGAGGAAGAGTTCTTAGAATGCTGTCAGGATAGTTTCATTGAACAGTATGTTATGGAACCTACGAGAGAGCGAGTTATCTTAGATCTGGTACTGTGTAATGAGACAGGTAGAATGAAGGATCTTCTTGTGAGGGATCCTCTTGGGTTGAGTGATCATAATATGGTTGAATTTCTGATACAGATGGAGGGTGAGAAAGTAGGGTCCCAAACCAGTGTCCTCTGCTTGAACAGAGGGGAGTACGATAGGATGAGGGCGGAATTGGCTAATGTAGACTGGGCGAGCAGACTGGTAGGTAGGACAGCTGAGGAACAGTGGAGGATTTTTAAGGAGATTTTTTTTTAAGTACTCAGCAAAAATATATTCCGGTGATAAAGAAGGACTGTAAGAAAAGGGATAACTAGATGTGGATAACAAAGGAAATAAAGGAGAGTATTAAAATAAAAACAGATTCGTACAGAGTGGCCAAAAATAGTGGAGAATTAGTGGATTGGGAAAGCTTTAAAAAACAACAAAGAACGACTAAGAAAGGAAAGATAGATTATGAAACTAAACTAGCTCAAAATATAAAAATTGATAGTATAAGTTTTTACAAATATATAAAAAGGAATAGAGTGGCTAGAGTGAATGTTGGACCCTTGGAGGACGAGAGGGGGGATTTAATACTGGAAAACAAGGAAATAGCTGAGACTTTAAATAAGTTCTTTGTGTCGGTCTTCACGGTGGAAGACACAAATAGTTTACCGAATATTAGAGATCGAGAGTTGGTGAGAGGTGAGGTCCTTAATACAATTACTGTTACTGAAGAGGTAGTGCTTGGTAGACTAATGGGTCTGAAGGTAGACAAGTCCCCGGGCCCGGATGGAATGCATCCCAGGGTACTGAAAGAAATGGCTGAGGTAATAGCAGATGCGTTAGTAGTTATTTATCAAAATTCGCTGGACTCTGGGGTAGTGCCGGCTGATTGGAAAACAGCTACTGTTACACCGCTGTTTAAAAAAGGAAGTAGACAAAAGGCGGGTAACTACAGGCTGGTTAGCTTAACATCCGTAGTTGGGAAGATGCTGGAGTCCATCATTAAAGAGGAAATAGCAGAGCACCTGGATAAGAATGGTTCGATCAAGCAGACGCAGCAATGATTCATGAAGGGAAAGTCATGTTTGACAAATTTACTGGATTTTTATGAAGATGTGACTAGTGCGGTTGACAGAGGGGAACCGGTGGATGTGGTGTTTTTAGATTTCCAGAAGGCATTCGATAAGGTGCCTCACAAAAGGTTGCTGCAGAAGATTGGGGTACACGGAGTTGGGGGTAAGGTGTTGGCGTGGATTGGGGATGGGCTATCTAACAGGAAGCAGAGAGTTGGAATAAATGGGTGCTTTTCTGGTTGGCAGTTGGTGACCAGTGGCGTGCCGCAGGGATCGGTGCTGGGGCCTCAACTGTTTACAATTTACATAGATGATCTGGAGGAGGGGACTGTGTAGGGTATCAAAGTTTGCTGATGACACGAAGATGAGTGGGAAAGCGAATTGCGTGGAGGACGCGAAAAGTCTGCAGAGAGATTTGGATAGGCTGAGCGAGTGGGCGAGGATCTGGCAGATGGAATATAACATTGGCAAATGTGAGGTTATCCACTTTGGAAGAAATAATAGTAAATTGGAATATTATTTAAATGGAGAAAAATTACATCCAGCGATTGTGCAGAGGGACCTGGGGGTCCTCATGTACGAATCGCAAAAACTCAGTCTGCAGGTGCAGCAGGTGATCAAGAAGGCGAATGGAATGTTGGCCTTTATCGCGAGGGCGATAGAATATAAAAGCAGGGAGGTCTTGCTGCAACTATACAAGGCACTGGTGAGGCCGCAACTGGAGTACAGTGTGCAGTTTTGGTCCCCTTATTTGCGAAAGGATATATTGGCCTTGGAGAGAGTGCAGAGAAGGTTCACCTGGTTGATACTGGAGATGAGGGGTGTAGCTTATGAAGAGAGATTAAACAGATTGGGTCTGTACTTGTTGGAGCTTAGAAGGCTGAGGGGTGGTCTCAAAGAGACATATAAGATAATGAAGGGGCTGGATAGGGTGGAGGTAGAGAGATTCTTTCCACTTCGAAGGGAAACCAGAACTAGAGGGCACAACCTCAAAATAAGGGGGGGCCGGTTCAGAACAGAGTTGAGGGGGAACTTCTTCTCTCAGAGGGTAGTAAATCTCTGGAATTCTCTGCCCATTGAAGTGGTGGAGGCTACCTCGTTGAATATGTTTAAATCACGGGTAGATAGATTTTTGATCAATAAGGGAATTAAGGGATATGGGGAGCAGGCGGGTAAGTGGAACTGATTCGCTTCAGATCAGCCATGATCTTGTTGGATGCCGGGGCAGGCTCAAGGGGCTAGATGGCCTACTCCTGCTCCTATTTCTTATGTTCTTATGTTCTTAAGGCACAGCACACGACCACTATGAAGGAAGAGATCACTGGGTTGTATTGGAGGGCTCCATCAGAGCGGTCCAGGCCCAGAATCTCATTTTAAGGAGCCCAATTGCACCTCTCCACTATCGCGCGGGTGGCTACATGGGCCTCATTATAGCGAGTCTCCGCCTCAGTCATAGGCTTCCGCACAGGTGGCATCAGCCATGTCCAAAGTGGGTAACCCATATCACCCATGAGCCACCCCCACGGCCTGGGCTCCTCCTCAAATGCCTCCAGGATGTCAGAGCCCTTGACAATGAATAGTCATGCATACTGCCTGGATGTCTGGCACAGACATGCATAATGTTCATATTATGGTCTCACACTAGTTGAACATTCAGGGAGTGAATCATAGAAACCCTACAGTGCAAAAAGAGGCCATCTGGCCCATCGAGTCTGCACCGACCACAATCCCACCCAGGCCCTACCCCCCTATCTCTACACATTTACCCACTAATCCCTATGCATCTCAGGACACTAAAGGGGCAATTTAGCATGGCCAATCAACCTAACCCGCACATCTTTGGACTGTGGGAGGAAATCGGAGCACCCAGAGGAAACCCACGCAGACATAAGGAGAATGTGCAAATTCCACACTGACAGTGACCCAAGCCGGGAATCGAACCCAGGTCCCTGGAGTTGTGAAGCAGCAGTGCTAACCACTGTGCTACTGTGCCGCCCCTTTCTGTGGAACCCCTTTCTGTTGATGAATCTTCGTGGATTCTGTAGGGGGCCTGGAGAGCAACATGGGTCCAGTCGATGGCCCCCTGTACGTTAGGCATCCCCGCAATGGCTGCAAACCCTGCAGCCCGGGCTTCCTGATGGGCCTCGTCCAGGTTAAATAATGCCCAGGCATACAGTGACCTGCTCGACACAGGTGTGCACAGCTGACTGGGGAATGCCACATACATCTCTGCTAGGGGTCTGGAAGGAGCTAGTCGCACAAACGTTAAGACAATTTGAAGGCCACTGAGAGTGGGTGCCCCCCGCCCCTAGGTGCCAGATCCTGCATCACGTTGCACTGTCTCCTTTCAGAGGCAGAGATGTCAATGGATGAATCTCGGCCTCCTCCTGCCTCTGGTGGTCATCTCCTTCTACTCATGCAGGCGTTAAGGCTCATGCCTGCTGTGCCCACAATTCTTCCTCCAGTTCCTCCTCCTCAGCTCCAGCAGCAACCAAAAGAACAACAAGATTGATCACTTGCATCGCAAAAGCCATCTCACCATTCTGAGGGGGGTGGGAGGGGTGTTGGAGATGGAGAGGAACAGATGTAGAGGTTAAGGAATTCTGCTTGCCCCGAGCCCATCAACAGTCACTGTCCATACCCCCCAATTCCCCCAGCCACATGCTCCCCAAAATCACAGCCCCCCCACCCCCCCCCCCCCCCCCACCCCCAGCCACATGTTCCCCACAATTACAGCTCCTTGAAAAGTTGAGAGGCTGCAGCAGTGCAATTTGCAAGGGCTTTGTGCACATCTTTCAGCTGGAAGAGTGCTGAGTGCCCTAGGACCCAGATGCACCACAAGACCCGAGGTCAGTGCATCGAGTCAGACATCGGAGACCCTGCAGAGCAACAGCCCCCACCCCGCAACACACACACACTCGCAAGCTGCCACCAACCCAAGAAAGAAAATTGCCGCAATGAAAGGACACCCACAAGCAGCAGAGAGCCGTTGGATGTTACGCACTTACCTCCTCACTAACCCTCACTGATGGAGTGCCCGAATCGGACTTTTGTGGAGCTTGTCTGTTTTGGGGCCGATTCTGGATTGACAAACGCGGTGGTAAAGGGAGAAGTGCTGGTAAAGTTGGGCGTGCAGCCCATGAAGTCAACTTAAATGCATGCAAATGCATTTAAATGGTTGTCACACCCGTTTCGGGTGCGGTCCCGATCACGTCCATTTTCGAGCCTTAGTGAAGAGGGAACCGGCATGGAGGCAGGCGTGGATTGCGCTACTTGCCTCACGCCAAACTTTACCAAGTTTTCGCACCCGAAAATGAGCACAACTTGATGGTAAAATCGGGACCCAACTGTGCATGCGCAGAAACAAAAATGATAGAATGCGTCTCCCCTGTTACATCGCTCCTGGGCTGGATAATACCTGCCCCTGGTCCCCACAGACATTGCCCCATCCCCACAACATTACTGACCTTCTTGTCACCCCAGCCCCTGCCACCCAGACCAATCGCAGGCCCCTCCCCCCCCTCACTGATCTCAGGCAGAATGGCCGCAGACCCCCTCCCCTTCCCCCTCACTGATCTTAGGCAGAGTGGCAGTGGACCCCCTGTTCCCCTTCACTGATCTCACGCAGAGTGGCAGCGGACCACCCGTTCACCTCACAGATCTCAGGCAGAGTGGCAGCGGTCCCCCCCCCCCCCAACCAATCTCAAGCAGAGAGCCATCAGACCCACCTTCCCCACCAATCTCAGGCAAAGAGCTGTCAGATGCTCAGCACTTACCTCCTCACTAACCGGAGCACCCGAATCAGAGTTTTGTGGAGCATGTCTGTTTTGCGCCGATTCTGAATGGTCGAACGTGGTGGTAAAGGGGGAAGTGTCGGTAAAGTTGGGCGTGTAGCCCCATTAAGTCAATTTAAATGCATGCAAAAGCATTTAAATGGCCATCGTGCCCATTTTGGGCGCGGTCCCGATCACAGCCATTTTCGGGCCTTGGTAAAGGGGGACCAGCGCGGAGGTGGGCGCAGATCGCGCTACTCGCCTCACACCCGACTTTACCAAATTTTTGCGCCCGACCTGATGGTTAAATCCGGCCCATTGACTCAGGTCATTTCACTAGCCAAAAGCAAACCAAGTGTGACTTTGGCCTCATCTTTACCAAGAAGAAATAAGAACAAAAATGGAGTGTTTTCTGAACTAAATGTAACTGACTAAGATGCTGAAGAGGGATTGCTGTTTCTGTTGCAATTTTTGGACAGAATTTACAAAAAAGATAACATGCTAGAAGCCTATGAGGCATGGTCAATATTTAATAAATTTATGAGAGTGGACCGTCAGTCTATAGAGGAATATCTCATGGATTTTGAGTGGTTATATAAAAGACTAAAATTCTGGAGTCTGTACTTGCATTCAGATTGTAGGATTGTGCATAAATCTCACACACATGCAAAGACTCTTGGTTTTGATAGGTGTTCAATTTCACGGTGAAGATACTCTTTTTGAACAAATGGCCGCTGCTCTAAAAAAAACTGTGGGGGAAAGCAATCATTTCCAACATCCATCGCCAGAGATACCGAAAATTCTGCAGGCATGCAGAGAATGGAGGACTCCATGATCACTGACTCTCAAAACTAACAGGGGCCTAGTCACAGGCACTTGTACAAAGAAGGAATTATTCAGAGGCGTCCTGAGGTGGGTTGTGCTTTTAATAGTCTTAATGTCTATTTATTAGTGTCACAAGTAGGCTTACATTAACACTGCAATGAAATTACTGTGAAAATGCCCTAGTCGCCACATTCCGGCGTCTGTTCAGGTACACTGAGGGAGAATTTAGCATGGCCAATGCATGTCCTTCGGACTGTGGGAGGAACCGGAGCACCCAGAAGAAACCCATGCAGACAAGGGGAGAACGTGCAGATTCCGCACAGGCACTGACCCAAGCCAGGAATTGAATCCAGGTCCCTGGCGCTGTGAGGCAGCAGTGCTAACCATTGTGCCACCGTGTCACCCATAGATTTATGGATCAAGGCGAAAAGCAAGATTGCAGGGAATGAATCCCATAAATACACAAGGAATAATTACGAGCTTCCACTTTGAATCTATCGCTACGTAAGTAATTGCCCAAAAATCAGGAATCAAGTATTTGAAGCAACCCATGAAAGAGTGAGTTCTGATGATGTTATTTAAAAACTCTTGACAAAGCAGATAAGAGAGAGAGTCCAGGAATATGAAAACACTACCCACCCACAAGGGGTTAAACAACTTTTAAGTGACACAGACAAGGGTTTGCAGACACACACAGAAAGCAAAGAGACAAAAGATCCTCTCTGCCCTTGCTCGCTCAGCATAAGTTTACAGCACAATTGGATTTAGCACTTTTGACATGATTTTGACATCCACTCTCTGATTAACACTGAACACTGGAGCATTGACACTCAAAAACAAACAGGACATTATTAAAACACACAAACACAAACTGAATCCACTCATATACACACCAGGTTTCCGTTACTGTTCACATAGCATTTTAACTATACAATGGACACAAGATTAATCTCTTATACATTCTCCTAACCAGTTTCTATATCCCTAAATTGGGGTCACTTGTGGCTTGGGGTTGTTGTGCAACGAGGTGCCCAGGGCCCCCGGGTTGGGGCGTTTGACTGTTCCTCCGTACTGCCCTGCTGTCTATGCCCTTGTCATCATCCCTGATCATGGAGAAGGCTTACAGAATCCCTACAGTGCAGAAGGAGGCCATTGGGCCTATCAAGTCTGTACCGACCACAACCCCACCAGGCCCTATTCCCATAACCCCACACATTTATCCTGCTAATCCCCCTGACACTAGAGTCAATTTAGCATGGCCAATCAACCTAACCTGCACATTTTTGGACTGTAGGAGGAAACCCACACATACACGGGGAGAACATGCAAACTCCACACAGACAATGACCCGAGGCTGGAATCGAACCCGGGTCCCTGGCGCTGTGAGGCAGCAGTGCTAACCACTGTGCCACCATGCCGCCCAATGATGGTCCCTTGAGCCCTGGTTTGCTTTGTCTTCCTCCCCATGGGAACATACAGTTGCCACTCCATGTCCCAGGACCCCATGCTGGCTTGTTCCCACTGCGCCTTTCCATTCGGTGGTAAGGGGTCCTAATTCTATCAGCAAGGGATCTGATATAGTCCCAGCTTGTTCTTTCCCTGTGAAGCCCATTAACTTAAATGGAGTCCTGCTTGACCAAGGGAAAGTCGTTAGATTAGGTGCATGGACTACAGTGTTGGATGCTCTGGTACCCACCAAATCAGTGTTTTTCACTTTTTTTCCCCCGGAGATCCACTTTTATCTAAGAGCTGTCCTTCATGACCCATACCATATACAGGATGCTTGGCACCAAGTGCACATACAGGGCATGCTGACCTGTTTATTCCTCCCTCAAGTTGGCGTACACTGTACTTCAGCGAGGATTTACCCAGACAGAAAACAGGAAAGAAAGGTCAGGCAATCTTTGGGGGTTATTTTAGGCGACCCATTTTTCAACATCCTGTGACCCACCCATGGGTCACGACTCCCACTTTGAAAAATGCTGCACTAAATACTGCCCCCAAACATCTTGCACTTCCATTTCCACACAGGGCCTCCCCCACTTGTTGTATCTGAGTGGGCACAGATGCTCAGGCTGGGCACGGCTTAGTCATTGGGAGGGGGCTGGGGTGCTGAGCTTCTCACTGTTCCCGGCAGCATCTAAAATTTTTTTCTGTCTCAAGCCTATGACCTGCTGTTATGCAGTTATCAGAATCTTTACTGGATCATCTGCTTTCTTCCTCTCTGCTTCTGGTCCTGGAGACTCCGCCTCAGAGGAACTCTGATTCACCCTTTTCTTCTCCCCTCTGCTTCAACCCAGAGGCATCCCCTTTTCCTGCTTTATCTCCTTTTTGGAAATCTACAGTCCTTGAGCCAGTGGCACATTCTTCTGTACCTAAAACATGGCTTGTCCATATTGCCCCATTTTTTCTTCCATTCCCTTCTGCTCCCTTTTGCTTTCCTTCATCTTCTCAGTTTTCCCTCATGCTTGAGCTCGTCAGCTCCGACAGCTTTAAGTTTAAAATACGTTTATTCCTTAGTGTCACAAGTATGTTTACATTAACACTGCAATGAAATTACTGTGAAAATCCCCTCGTCGCCACACTCCGGTGCCTGTTCGGGTACACTGAGGGAGAATTTAGCATGGCCAATGCACCTAACCAGCACATCTTTTGGACTGTGGGAGGAAACCAGAGCAGCAGGAGGAAACCCATGCAGAAACAGGGGGAACGTGCAGACTCCACACAGACAGTGACCCAAGCCAGGAATTGAACCCAGGTCCCTGACGCTGTGAGGCAGCAGTGCTAACCACTGTGCCCTGTTCCACAATTTCCTCAATTCCCCCTGTCTCTGTATTCGCCAGTGCCTTGGGTCAAACCATGACTCCAGTTGGCGGGGACTCCGATTCCACAGTTTCCTGTCAAGTTGACCTCTGGGGACAAGTGTCTGGCTAAGAGGAAAAGAAATTTCTGGAAATTGCATAAACAATTTGCCTATCTCTCATCGCAAAAGTTAAAGCTGCTGCAAAGGATGCCGGAGTTGTAGATAAAGAATATGAATCCCTTGTAGAACAGATCACATCTCAATGTGATATATATATATATTAAATATCAGGAGACACCACCATACCAGTATCCCATTAGCTTGCGAATTTAACAAAGTCATAGCCATGGAGCTGAAGATGTGGGACAAGGATCAGAGTATTTATCTGCTACATTTTGTAGATATGGCAACCAGGTTCAGCATTTCTATGGTAATAAACAACAAAGACAATAGTGGATAATGTCCACTAACATCTTCCATAATACGGGACAATAGTGGATAACGTCATGCAACAATGAGTCGGAACATGCCTTGGGTCACCAACAAAATGGTGAATTTGTGAATGAAGAGTTTAGGAATGTGTGTGAAAACTTAAGTATTATGTTCCTGTACACCACTGCAGGAAGTCCATTCAGCAATGGCTTGTGCAAAACAAACCATGCAAAAATAAATGAAATGTTATGCAGAATACTAGTAGACCAGCCACACTAAGTTAGAAAGGACACTGGCATAGGCAGTACATATGAAAAGCTCCTTACAGGTATTTGAAGGGTATAGCCCATATCAATTAGTATACAGTTGGAGTCCAAAATTGCCTTCAGTACTATGACATTCCTCCAGCACTAGAGAGAAGGACTAGTAGCTCTATATTTTTGCCATTCATTCAATGTGCTACTTGCTGGCAGAAAAGCATTTATCAAAATTGAAGCATAAAAAAAACATTGAGTGAGTTTTAGGACATTGTATCGACTATCTGAGGGTGACTTCTGTTCTGGTGACCTGTTTTTTTATAAGAGAGAAGGATGCAAGGCATGGAGAGGTCCTGGAAAAATTATTGGACGTGATGGAAAACTCTAATAATACAACATGGGAATCAGACTATAAAAGTACATTCTTCATGAGTAATAAGGGTGAATTTCCAAACTCTTGGAACAAGGGAGCCTTGATAAAGGAAGTACAGAACTATATACTTTGCATACCCATGAGTTCTACAATTTGAAGCCAGAGGGGCAGGATTTGAGAGCTCAGCAAATGAAGATAGATACATATATTGATCATGAAAAAATGATCTCATGCGGGAAGCAGTTGCCTAAAGTAGGTTCCTGGGTAGTGTAACAGCCAGAAAGATCAGACAACTGGTGGGAGGCCATGATAGTGGGATGAGCTAGGAAGTCTACATGTAAATATAGAAAATGGACAAATGTCCAAGCTGAGGGATCAGATGTGAGCGTCATGGATTGGCAGCAGTGGTACAAGATAGAGAGCAAAGAACCATAGCTCAAGTTTGAGTACTGATTCAGGAGATACATTTAGGAGGAGGAAAATTTAATCTGGGTTTAATCTCAGTTGTTTGGGTTTAATATCAGTTGTTTAGGTTTAATCTCAGTTGTTTTGGGTTTAATCTCAGTTGTTGTGGGTTTAATCTCAGTTGTTTGGATTGAATCTCAGTTGTTTGGGTTTAATCCCAGTTGTTGTGGGTTTAATCTCAGTTGTTTGGATTTAATCTCAGTTGTTTGGGTTTAAACCCAGTTGTTGTGGGTTTAATCTCAGTTGTTTGGATTTAATCTCAGTTGTTTGGGTTTACTCTCCGTTATTTGGGTTTAATCTCAGTGGTTTGGATTTAATCTCAGTTGTTTGGATTTAATCTCAGTTGTTTGGATTTAATCTCAGTTGTTTGGATTTAATCTCAGTTGTTTGGATTTAATCTCAGTTGTTTGGATTTAATCTCAGTTGTTTGGATTTAATCTCAGTTGTTTGGATTTAATCTCAGTTGTTTGGGTTTAATCTCAGTTGTTTGGGTTTAATCTCAGTTGTTTGGGTTTAATCCCAGTTGTTGTGGATTTAATCTCAGTTGTTTGGGTTTAATCTCAGTTGTTTGGGTTTAATCTCAGTTGTTTGGGTTTAATCTCAGTTGTTTGGGTTTAATCTCAGTTGTTTGGGTTTAATCTCAGTTGTTTGGGTTTAATCTCAGTTGTTTGGGTTTAATCTCAGTTGTTTGGGTTTAATCTCAGTTGTTTGGGTTTAATCTCAGTTGTTTGGATTTAATATCAGTTGTTTGGGTTTAATATCAGTTGTTTGGGTTTAATATCAGTTGTTTGGGTTTAATATCAGTTGTTCTGGGTTTAATCTCAGTTGTTTGGGTTTAATATCAGTTGTTTAGGTTTAATCTCAGTTGTTTTGGGTTTAATCTCAGTTGTTTGGGTTTAATATCAGTTGTTCTGGGTTTAATCTCAGTTGTTCGGGTTTAATATCAGTTGTTTGGGTTTAATATCAGTTGTTTGGGTTTAATATCAGTTGTTAATATCAGGGATTTGTTCCCAGGAGCAGGCTGAGGGTAAGAGAGTGGGTTTTCTGACTTTAATTAATTATTTATTTTTTCAGTTAATTTTGGGTTTAAAATCGGAGGTTTTTTTCAAAACCGGAAGTCGGGCCAGGAGAGGCCTGGGGAAGTTTTTGGAGGGTTTAAAAGCGCACCAAAGTATACAGCGGGCAGCATCGTAGCGGGCAGCAGAGTGAGTGGGAAGTTGAGTGAGCTGTCAGGGCTTTGGCTCACAGGGTTTGGACGAGCAGGGGTGAGTTTTTGTTTCCTTACACTCTTATTAACTTTTCACTGTCTTACTTGACATAAAGTGTCCAGTATGAGTGTGAAACCAGTGTGTTGTTCCCAGTGTAGGATGTGGGAGGTCCTGGAGGCATCTGGCCTCCCGGACATCCACATCTGTGAGGGGTGTGTCGAGCTGCGGTTCCTGAGGGACCGTGTTAGGGAGCTGGAACTGCAGCTCGAGGATCTTAGGCTGATGAGGGAGAATGAGGAGGTGATAGACAAGAGCTATCATCAGGTGGTCACACCAGGGCAACGGGAGGAGGCCAAGTGGGTGATGGCCAGGAAGGGTAAGGCTAGGGTGGTTGAGAGCACCCCAGTGGATTTGCCCCTGCACAACAAGTACTCCTGCTTGAGTACTGCTGGGGGGGACAGCCCGCCTGGGGGAAGCAGCAGTGGCCGTGTCTCCGCAGTGGAGTCCAGCCCTGTAACTCAGAGGGCTAAGGAAAAGAGGAGGAAGGCGGTATTAATCGGGGACTCGATGGTGAAGGGGACAGACAGGCGTTTCTGCGGAGGTAGGCGGGATTCTCGCATGGTGGTCTGCCTCCCTGGGGCCAGGATCCAGGATGTCGCTAGTCGCGTCCCGGAAATCCTGAGGTGGGAGGGAGAGGAGCCTGAGGTAGCGGTACATATTGGTACCGCTGATGTGGGTAGGAAGGGAGAAGGGGTCATGAAAAGGGAGTACAGGGAATTAGGGAGACAGCTGAGAAAGAGGAAAGCAAAGGTAGTAATCTCAGGATTACTGCCTGTGCCACGGGAAGGTGAGGGCAGGAATGGAGTGAGGTGGAAGATGAATGTGTGGCTGAGGGACTGGTGCAGGGGGCAGGGATTCAGGTTCCTGGACCATTGGGACCTCTTTAGGGGCAGGGGTGATCTGTATACAAAAAATGGGTGGAACTTGAATCACACGGGGACCAATATCCTGGCCGGTAGGTTGGCTAAGGTTACTGGGGAGAATTTAAACTAGATAGGTTGACGGGAGGGGAGCTAGAAGAGTTGACTAGGATCAAGGAACTAATTGATGGGGTGGAGGATGCAGGGGTAAGGGGAATTACAAAATTAATGGTAGAGGAGAGGGTGCAAGTGAATGAAGGCGGTAATTTAGATAAGGGAGTAGAGGGAGAGGGTGTTCGCGACTCATCAAAGCGGGTCCAGATAAAAGCTGGAATAAGGACACTTTGCCTGAATGCACGAAGCATTCGGAACAAGGTAAATGAGTTGATGGTGCAAATCAGCACGAGTGGGTACGATCTAGTGGCCATTACAGAAACGTGGCTGAAAGGTGACCAGGACTGGGAGATGAATATCCAGGGGTATCAGGCGTTTAGGAAGAATAGACAGGAAGGAAAAGGTGGTGGGGTCGCGCTATTAATAAGAGATAATATCAGGGTAGTACTGAGGGATGACATAGGCTCTGAGGAACAAAACGTGGAATCATTATGGGTAGAGATGAGGAATAATAGAGGGAGAAAGACACTAGTAGGTGTGGTATATAGGCCCCCAAATAATAATGTTGAGGTAGGGAGGGCTATAAACAAGCAGATAAGGGATGCGTATAAAAACAGAACGGCAATAATCATGGGGGACTTCAACATGCACATTGACTGGCAGACTCAAGTCGGTAAGGGTGGAATGGAGGAAGAGTTCTTAGAATGCTGTCGGGATAGTTTCCTTGAACAGCATGTTACGGAACCGACGAGGGAACGAGCTATTTTGGATCTGGTATTGTGTAACGAGGTAGGTAGAATTAAGGATCTTATTGTGAAGGACCCTCTTGGGTCTAGTGACCACAATATGGTCGAATTTCTGATTCAGATGGAAGAGGAGAAAGTTTGGTCCCAAACCAGTGTCCTCTGTTTGAACAGAGGGAAATATGATAGGATGAGGGATGAATTGGCTAAGGTAGACTGGGAGAGCAGGCTGGCAGGTAGGATAGCTGAGGAACAGTGGAGGATTTTTAAGGAGATCCTTTTCAGTTCTCAGCAAAAATATATTCCAGCAAAAAACAAGGATTGTAAGAAAAGGGAGAACCAGCCGTGGATAACGAAGGAAATAAAGGAGAGTATTAAAATAAAAACAGCTGCGTACAGAGTGGCCAAAAATAGTGGAGAAACAAGTGATTGGGAAAAATTTAAGAAACAACAAAGAGAGACTAAGAAAGCGATAAAGAAAGGAAGGATAGACTATGAAGCTCGGCTAGCAATTAATATAAAAAATGATAGTAAAAGTTTTTATAAATATATAAAAAGGAATAGAGTGGCTAGAGTGAATGTTGGACCCTTGGAGGACGAGAGGGGGGAGTTAATAGTGGGAAATGAGGATATGGCTGAGTCTTTAAATAAGTTTTTTGTGTCGGTCTTCACGGTGGAGGACACAAATAGTTTGCCAAATATTAACGATAGAGGGTTGGCAGCAGGAGAAATACTTAATACAATTAATGTTACCAGAGAGGCAGTGCTGGGTAGACTAATGGGACTGAAGGTGGATAAGTCCCCGGGTCCGGATGGAATGCATCCCAGGGTATTGAAAGAAATGTCAGAGGTAATAGTGGATGCGTTAGTGATTATTTATCAAAACTCGTTGCATTCTGGGGTAGTGCCGGTTGATTGGAAAACGGCTAATGTTACGCCGCTGTTTAAAAAAGGAAGGAGACAAAAGGCGGGTAACTATAGGCCGGTCAGCTTAACGTCTGTAGTAGGGAAAATGCTGGAATCCATTATTAAAGAGGAGATAGCAGGGCATCTGGATAGAAATGGTTCGATCAATCAGACGCAGCATGGATTCATGAGGGGAAAGTCGTGCTTGACGAACATGTTGGATTTTTATGAAGATGTGACTAGGGCGGTTGATGGAGGAGAACCGGTGGATGCGGTGTTTTTGGATTTCCAAAAGGCGTTTGATAAGGTGCCCCATAAAAGGCTACTGAAGAAGATTAGAGCACACGGAGTTGGGGGTAGTGTGTTAAAGTGGATTGGGGACTGGCTATCCGACAGGAAGCAAAGAGTCGGAATAAATGGGTGTTTTTCCGGTTGGAGGAAGGTAACTAGTGGCGTGCCGCAGGGATCGGTACTCGGGCCGCAACTATTTACCATTTATATAGATGATCTGGAGGAGGGGACGGAGTGTAGGGTAACGAAGTTTGCAGACGACACAAAGATAAGTGGAAAAGTGAATCGTGTGGAGGACGGAGAAGATCTGCAGAGAGATTTGGACAGGCTGAGTGAGTGGGCGAGGATATGGCAAATGGAGTATAACGTTGAGAAATGCGAGGTTATACACTTTGGAGGAAATAATAACAAATGGGATTACTATCTCAATGGAAACAAATTAAAACATGCTACCGTGCAAAGGGACCTGGGGGTCCTTGTGCATGAGACGCAAAAGCCCAGTCTGCATGTACAACAGGTGATCAAGAAGGCAAATGGGATGTTGGCCTATATTGCGAAGGGGATAGAATATAAAAGCAGGGATGTCTTGATGCACCTGTACAGGGCATTGGTGAGGCCGCAGCTGGAATACTGTGTGCAGTATTGGTCCCCTTATATGAGGAAGGATATATTGGCATTGGAGGGAGTGCAGAGAAGTTTCACCAGGTTGATACCGGAGATGAGGGGTTTGGATTATGAGGAGAGGCTGAGGAGATTGGGTTTGTACTCGTTGGAGTTTAGAAGGATGAGGGGGGATCTTATGGAGACTTATAAGATAATGCGGGGGCTGGATAGGGTGGAGGCGGAGAGATTCTTTCCACTTAGTAAGGAAGTTAAAACTAGAGGACACAGCCTCAAAATAAAGGGGGGTCGGTTTAAGACAGAGTTGAGGAGGAACTTCTTCTCCCAGAGGGTGGTGAATCTCTGGAATTCTCTGCCCACTGAGGTGGTGGAGGCTACCTCGCTGAATATGTTTAAAGCGCGGATGGATGGATTCCTGATCGGTAAGGGAATTAAGGGTTATGGGGATCAGGCGGGTAAGTGGTACTGATCCACGTCAGATCAGCCATGATCTTATTGAATGACGGGGCAGGCTCGAGGGGCTAGATGGCCTACTCCTGCTCCTATTTCTTATGTTCTTATGTTCTTATGAAAAGATCTAGCACAATAGAAAGGATCTCGAGTAGATATTCTGAAGGAAGTAATTCAGAGAAATCTCAACAAGAGAAAAGAGGCCAAAGCCTGACAAGGTGACAGTGTAGCAGGGTAATGGAGAACATTCTCAGACAAAGGACAGAAGTAGAAATCCTTGTGATCGAGAGGGGTTTGTGATTACTAATAGAAGACAGGACAATAAAAAAGCCTAAAAATAGAGTTATAAAGCTGGAAAGAATTTGGGATGTATTCAGAGGTTGACATTAGAGGTCAACCTGCTCTGTCACACAGGTGCATCTTTACAGAAAAGGTTCTACCAGATTGGACCTCTGAGACCCAGGCTAGGTCAGTAGCTAAAGGTTTTGAGGATTGCTAGGGGAATAAAGAAATCAGGGTAGACTTTCCCACTGCTGGAAAGGTGATTTTGAAGACCCTTTTAGCCACCTATTCTTGGAAGTGTAACATCAGGCATATCAAAACGACTTTGCTTCAAGGTAACTTGCTCAATAACAGGTTACCCTAAATGTTCTAATCTTATAACCTCCAAAGAAATCACCAGGAATAGAGAAGAAGCTCGTGAAACTGAATAAATGTGTTTCTGAGTTAAAGGTGCATCTCTGGTGAGGTATTTTTTAAATAAGGGCAGTTCTGTTAGAACAAAGAACAAAGAACAGTGCAGCACAGGAAACAGGCCCTTCGGCCCTCTAAGCCTGTGCCGCTCCTTGGTCCAACTAGACCAATCGTTTGTATCCCTCCATTCCCAGGCTGCTCATGTGACTATCCAGGTAAGTCTTAAACGACGTCAGCGTGCCTGCCTCCACCACCCTACTTGGCAGCGCATTCCAGGCCCCCACCACCCTCTGTGTAAAAAACATCCCTCTGATGTCGGAGTTATACTTCGCCCCTCTCAGCTTGAGCCCGTGACCCCTCGTGATCGTCACCTCCGACCTGGGAAAAAGCTTCCCACTGTTCACCCTATCTATACCCTTCATAATCTTGTATACCTCTATTAGATCGCCCCTCATTCTCCGTCTTTCCAAGGAGAACAACCCCAGTCTACCCAATCTCTCCTCATAGCTAAGACCCTCCATACCACGCAACATCCTGGTAAACCTTCTCTGCACTCTCTCCAACGCCTCCACGTCCTTCTGGTAGTGCGGCGATCAGAACTGGACGCAGTACTCCAAATGTGGCCTAACCAGCGTTCTATACAGCTGCATCATCAAACTCCAGCTTTTATACTCTATACCCCATCCTATAAAGGCAAGCATACCATATGCCTTCTTCACCACCTTCTCCACCTGTGTTGCCACCTTCAAGGATTTGTGGACTTGCACACCTAGGTCCCTCTGTGTTTCTATACTCCTGATGACTCTGCCATTTATTGTATAACTCCTCCCTACATTATTTCTTCCAAAATGCATCACTTCGCATTTATAAGTATAATGCATCACTTCGCATTTATAAGTATAGAGTTAGGGTGTTCAGTACTGAAGGCGGACCCAGCCGTATTCTATTGGCACTGTAATGGAAAACTTTTGGGCATCTTTATGATGCATGTGGGTGATATTTTTGTTGGCAGGGGGTACTAATCACTTTGAAGAAAGTGTTATTAATCAAATTAGGAAGGAATTCTAAATTGGTAGTCAAGCTTCTAGGGCTTTCAGTATGTGGATTTAGAGATTAAGCAAGGTGAATCAGATGTAATTTTACATTAACTGTCTTGGACATTGTCAGTCCTATCATAATTAGTTGTATCCGATCCAGACAGAAAGATTCAGCTGCTACCCATGTTGAGATGGAACAGCTGAGAAGACTTGTTGGACAGCTCAGTAGGTTAGGCACACAGACAAGACCAGATGCAAGTTTTGCTGTGTTGGAGCTTAGTCTTGTCATGAAAAATCCAAATGAGGACGACATCTTGAGAGCTAATAAAACTTTTTTAAAATTAAAAATAGAGAAGTATTTGCAGTAGTTTCCCACTTTGGGTGATCCCAATAACATGAAATTAATCATTTTTGCTGATACCTTGCCTGAAAAAATTGATGATGGAATTTCCAGTGCAAGAGGATTTGGGCGCGCTGGAAAGAGGATTCCAGGTGCGGATCTATTTGACGCCCAGATCCGACACTTAGAATCAAAATGGTAAAATCAGGCCCATTGTTTCAATATCCAGCACTTTGCATTTTAACATCTCTTTATTAGACTCTGTTGAGCTTTAATGGATCATTGAATTATAGGAAATGTCTTCCTTTGCACACTCCCCTGAGGGACTTGTTGGTTTTTCACCTTCACCTTGGAAGGTGGCCTTGTAATTTAAAGTAGTTTGTTCTGTGCCATTTTAAGTTGCAAAATTTCCAGTCAGTTGAAAAGCCATATTTTCAAAAATAAAGGTGCATTGCCTTGTGGCACACTTAAAATCAAATTGTAGGTGACCCTGGTTTGAACCTAATGTGTCTTAACACATAACTCTGGGATGAGATTTAGCATGCTGCTTTCATCTGGCCCAGCCAACAATTCCCACATCCCATGAATGAATAAATAAAAAACTCAAAGAGCAACATTAGTGGATAGCTCCATGAGACACAGAAGGACTGATAACTTGCATTTGCAACTAACACTGATGTACCAACACCAGTGCTGGGTACTGCCTTGAAGCAATGCCTACTATCACTTGTAGAGGAAGGCACAAAGGCATGGAACAACCCTAACATGTGTACCAGTTGGCTGCTGTGCCACACAGAATATGGTGACACTGGAGGGCATCTGTTTACCAATATGTTTGAACATAGAAAATAGATACTTATGATGTCATGGGATCCCTCTGCCATGGTATTTGGTAAGTTGAAGCTGACTGTGATTGCATCTTGGCATCTGAACTCCAAAACACCTATAGCAATGGAAGCAGTCATAAACAGTGTTTCTATGGCCTCCACCTTAGACATTATCTAGACCATCTCATGTGAATTCAAGTGATTTTGCAATACAGTCTTTATGCTGTACTTTCATGCAAATTGGAAGATGGAGTTGGAAAGCATGCTGAACTTCTGCTCAATGCAAGTTATGTCAATTTGGCTTGGTTAGTAACATTTTTTGCTCTGTTCAAAAGGTTCTGGGCATGAGCTTTAGACCACAACTTGCATGCAAACTTTATTGCTCAATTTTTCAATATTGAGAGTGCTGCATTGTTTCTGTCACCATCCTTCTAATGTGGTAATCAATTTGTCTAACAGTTCATGTTCAAAGAAGAGCAAATAATTTAGTCAATACTGTCCTTCAGCCAATGCCACTAAACACTTACCAACTTCTCATTCATTTTGTATGATATCGGGGGTGCAAAGTAGCTCCCTACTTTTGCCAGCTGCTAACTTCCAGAAATGTAATTCATCATGACGATTGCTTTGAGGGAGGTTGATGTAATAAGATGCTACATAAATGCAAATTTTATTATAATAAGCTTGACGATCCCGCTTCTCTGATTAGTGTTCAGTACTTATCCTTAGCTTCCTCCTCAAATCACTTTCAAAGACTCCTACAGTCTGCATGTCAGCTTCGTGAGATTTATGATGCCTGGAACTCTGCTATGTCATTCTCTTCAAGGTACATGTTGAGTATGACTGAGTTACTATTATTTAATAAAGCAGGTGGTACATTACTTCATAAACATATTTGTCCAGATGGATATAGCATTGTTACATTCGCTACATGTGGAAGTAGTAATGTAACATGTCATGCAATGCATAGATTATCTACATATAATATGCATCACAATTTCTACATTGCCCTCCAACCCATGAAGATGCAGAAGTTCCCAACTCAACCTTCTAAACCACACAATAAATTTCTCCTCAAAAAAATTGAACTGTTTTGTTTGGGGATTTCAATATTTTCTGCATTTGCAATTTATGAAGATCTAAGAAGGGAACATCCACACTGTTCAATTGCAATGCTTCCAATTTATTTCCCTTTCTCCTCAATGGAGGATTTCGCTTTACCAGATTTGATAGGGCTCTCAAAAACGACCATTCCATTTCTTGCTCTCCTATCCTCACATTTTCCACTCCCTGCCAGCAATTCAACATTCAGTAGATCATCTTTTGCTGATGCAGTGCAACCACCAAACACCTCATCCCCTCTCCTTTCTGTAGTCCAAAGGGACTATTTCTCCATGCCACCCAACACTCCTTCCTCCATCATCTTCCTCTTCAGGCACAAGAGATGCAACACCTGGTCTTTCACCTCTTCTCATCATTGAGGGCCTCAAACATTCCTTTCAGGTGAAACAGTGATTTATTTGTACATGTTTCCATTAAGTATTCTGTTCACTACTTACCATATGGTCTCTTCTATGGGTTAAAATTAAGTTGGGTGTTTGTGTTGCTGAACACTCCCATTCAGTCTGCCAGTGTGATTCTGAGCTTCTTTAACTTGTCATTTTAATTCTCCATTGCACTCCTGCTCTGACTTCAGCCTCTATACCGTTTCAATGAATCCCAAACTAAATTTCAAGAAAAGCACCTCTTCTATCCATTACGTACTTTACAATCTTCCAGACTCAACATTGATTTCAGTAACTGTTGTTTTTAGTTTTATGGACTGCAAGGATTGGTAATAATTCTGCTTCTCCCATTTGGGGATCCCCTTGATCTATCTTTTAGTTCTTCACTTGTGCCAATACCAATCCCTATTGTCTTGTACCCCTCCTGTTTTTAATCACTCCCACTTTCCATCCTATCACAGATATTCCCGTTTTTTTTCTTCCACCCACTTTCCCTGCCTCTATACTTAGAAAATGTTCTTCTTCTAACTCCTTCCAATTTTGATAAAAGATTGAAACACTAACTCTCTTCTCTCTACAGTTGATGACTGTATTTTTACCGTTTTTATAAAGGTTCATAAAGTTCCCATTTGAATCAACAGAAAGCCGTGGGAAATATGATGGTGAAGAAACAACAGATCAATCAATCAACCACTTAAATTTTAACTCAGCACCCATTCCTGCTAGCTGGAAGGAGTTTTTAATAAAACACTTTAGCTTTTAGTCTCTGTAAATGTTAGCTCATCCAACACCTGTATCCTTACTTGCACCAAACCCATTCACTTATTCTGGTCCACCTTGTGTTTTAAAATTTGCGACCTTGTTTTCAAAAGCTTCCAGGGCCTTCCTCTCTCTGCAAATGCCTTCAGCCCCACAACTTAACAAAATATCTATGCCCCTCTAATTCTAGCCTCTTAGCCTGATTTTCATTACTCCATCATTGGTGGTCATGCTTTGATCCTGAGTTCCTCCCTAAAACTCTCTGCCTCTGCTTCTTTAAGATGTTCCTTAAAATTTACCTCTTCAACCAAGCTTCTTAGCACTTGTTCAAATATTTTCTCTGGGGTTCAATGCCAAATTTTGTTGAATAATACTCCAATATGTTTTGAAGTGTTATGTGACATGTTCCTGTATTAAAGACACAATATTCATGCAAATTATTGTTGCTGTTGTTCAATATACGAGCATATTGACATAATTTGTCTCCAGAAATTCTTCACTGGGAGGACTCACCTGGATTTGCTCACGATGTAAATGACACAGGTATGTTATATCATTTAAGGCATAATTCTGTAAAAGTCTAGCTCTCTATAACTGGCCCGTTTATTTATAGCTAGCTCCACCATCCCAATGCTGCAAAGAGACACATCCTGAGGTCAATTCGGAGTTTTTACTCTTGGAGGAAGTTTGTAAACTGGTAGGTGCTTGTAAATCCCAGTCCAGCGACCTTGGCATTTTTTCTTTCATTCTTTCAACACTCCAAAGTATGGTGGGTTGAAAACTTATTTATACACATCGATATATACTATATAGAAACTTTGACGATCACTGCTGGTCAGCCCGGCTTTAAAAGAATTTGACAAGCTTCACTAAGTTTACTGGTTCAACTGTGTCACAACAATACTTCGAAATACCATACTGAGTGGTCCATTACTGTAATAACCGTTCTGTCCTACACTACGCACGGTGTTTACTTTATAACTGCTATGGATTTAACTTTTATTTACAAGAAGAAAAGGTCTTACAGAAATGTTGCTTGTTTCAAAATAAAACCTGCAGTTAGCTGAAATGATTGTTCCATTTCGCTCACAATGATGTCTTTTGGTGCTTTACTTTCAACAGCAAATGGTGTGTGACTGAATGACGGGAGCCAAGCCAGAATTCGTGATTAATTTTCCAAAGCAATACATGCTCTGAAGAACACAGTCACCACTTTGAGTACAAACAGGTTAAAATGTTTACCTTGAGTTGTGATTATCACCACACGCCAATTCGACATAATGACAAGATTTTCAAAGGAGTGATTTTATACAGGCACCTCCGCCGCAAATCTAGTAAATAGGGCCAGTTTCTTGTTATCTGTCAATTGCAACCCTCGCCGAGAAACGGGATGTTGGCTGTCAATTAGAGGTAGCGCATTGTGAATGCCAATGAACTCATTTCGTCTTTAGGCTTCCATTGGAGCCAAACAAAGGCTAGAAGTATATGCCGAATAAGAAGTAGACAATCAGCAATTTATTGCACGAAACGTGCCGTGCAAAGGGAATAAAAGCTAATATGACATCTTTTTCCTTTAAAATTGTCCAGCAACAATAAAGTCTCGTTGAAAAGGCTTCTTTGTTAAGACGTAGAAGATTATTTACAGAAGCAGCCAATTCGCAAATTGTTTCCTGATTGCCATGTTGGATTCCCTGCAGAGGCTGAAGAGAAAGAAGGGCAAATACCAAGGACAGCGCCTGAGTGAACAATAAGCAGCTCCAGCGGGGCTACTAATTGACAAGGCGGAGCTCGGGATTAGGAATTGTACAGTGGCTGCAAGGAGCTCTAGTTGAGAGCATTGCTGCAGTAGTTGCCAATATGTGGGAGCTAGAGGTTATAATTACTACTTCAGGGCAACGTATAGCTTCGGAACAGAAAGAAGGAAGAAACACAGAGCGACATATATGACAGGCAGTATCATTTTAAAAGTGTCTAATATAACTTTTTTACAACGTTCTGTCAAATTATGAATCTGAAGATTTTGTTTTAAGGTTTTACCTTGCTTTAGGCGGGACCATTTCTAAGTATCTGTTGATTTAGAGCCAATTAATTTCTCATCACTTCCAATTAACCATATGTAAAGATCCCCCTTCGCTATTTTTACTTGGCTAATCGAATTTCACATTTAAGCGAATGATCACATCAGGATCGCGAGTCTTTTCTTCATTCGAACCCATTGACCAAGCCAAATGTCTACCAAACCATACTGTGTTTTAAATCGACTACATTAAAAGATGCAATGAAAAGTGATAGAAAGTTGATTTTCATCCAAACCCATTGTGCAAGAAGGTAAATATTGCAATGATTTACTGTGCAACGGTACCATTCCTGGAACATGGATATTGAGGTATAGATCTAGGGTGGCGCAGAGAGATACTTTGAAAGAGATAGATTCACGTCTGGGCTATGTCACCACATGGAGTGCCCCTCCCTTAAGTTGTCAAGCCATGTAATAATGGCCGTTCAAAAGTCATTCTCATTTAATTTAAACGTTTGAAGAATTATATCAACTAATTTTAATCGTTTTGAGGACAATTCTGAACATGTCTGTAAACCATGCACGCACTAAACTCCACCAGCCAGCATAGTTATTGTTTGAGCAAAGACAGTATAAATAGAACAGAGCACACGTTAGCCGTAAGGTCAGCAGCCGAGATATAAGCTCAGCAAAGAAAACAATGCGTTTCGAAACACATCCTGAGATCGTGCTTTTAATTCTCCTTCACGAGTAATTTGTCGAACAAACAACATAATCGGCACGCTGTAACCAAATGGTTTAAAACAGAGTGTCCATTTAAATAAATTATTTCTACCGTATCTTTTGAAATGTATAGGGCAGAAAAAGCTGGGTAAATCCCGTGCTGCCACTTCGGCATCAAAGAGCATAACTTAAGTAAATTCAAGCAATCGAACTCCTGAGGGCACGAAAGAAATTTATGTGGAGTTGTGCTGCTTAGTGCAACCGCAACGCCGTGTTCAGACATATTTTAAATGTGGTCTGGAGCAACTTTGGATTTTCAAAGCATGTTATCTAGGATGGCACTCCAGAGTTGTATTGAGGGAGTACTGCAATATTGGAGATCACATGCGATGCTAACCCAAGGCCCAGTCAGTTAATTATCAGTTTACTGTATGTGCTGCATTGGCTGCCGTGATTCCTACATTGCAACTGTGAACTATATTATAAAAGTGCACAATTGACTATAAAACATTTGGGGCATCCTAAAGTTGTGGAAGGTGTTATATCAATGCAAGTCTTTCTCTTTTTTCCCCTGAGGATTCTTCTTCCTTTATTTTTCAATAAGAAGTCTTACAACACCAGGTTAAAGTCCAACAGGTTTATTTGGAATCACGAGCTTTCGGAGCGCTGCTCCGATTTTTCAATGTTTATATTGTTATGGGAAACCATATACTCCTTAAAGTCCTTCCCTTGAATAATAAAATTGGGGCCAGGGAACAGAGTTTTGTATGTACACCCGAACACACATATGGTGACATTGTTAACTGCAAGGCACAACCAGTTTGCTGAAAATATACATTTTTATCATTTTGCTGTATCATGGTACCAACTTCTTTCATCGTGGGGTTGAAAACCAGGTTCACTCACAGAAAATGCTGTGGCTTTTTTGATGCACAATAGCCCCAGAATATGGATGTTAAGACTGATCAGGTTTAAAAAAAAGACTGATCAGGTATTTGAGCCTGAGGCTAAACCAAGCCTTTTGGACGTTTTGTTGGAAAATACGTTTGCGTTGCATAAGAAATCTGGATTTAAGTTTCCTTTGTCTTGTTCAAATTTTGAAAAATACTTCTCAGCCTGCCGTTTTCCAACCGAGCATCTGTCTGAAACCATTGCGAGGGCAAGAAAGAGAAGCTGGGTAAATGGTAAGCAAGAAATCACCATAACACATTTTGTACTCAGAGACATTTGTGTCCAATGATTTTACATTGTAATTTAGATTTATGTTTTCTGTTCTGAGGAAAGATAGTTAAGTTTGTAACAATTGCAGTTACAAAGTGTGTCCTCGGTTCTGTTAATGTATCCATTTACAATTAAATAAATCTATTTGTCAATTTCTGGTCTAAATCTTATGAAATATTCGACCTATTTTGCCACCCTTCAAGTTGGAAAGGCGAGGACAACCTGTAAGATGAAAAAATAACGATTCCAATGTAAATTATATATATTTGTTTCAGAAAATAACAGTTTTAGATGGAGTAAATGACTGATTCGATTTGAAATATGGTATGTGTTAAATGTAGCATAATTCGCAGAAAAAATATAGCTTTGAATCCACAATTCCTCAGATTCTCCACGAAGTGAGGGTTTCCTCATATCATTTCTGGATTTGCTGTAAACTAATTGATACCGACTTCATTGTTATCATTAATCAGCAACTCGGCTATCAATTCTTATCTTTCTATATTCCTAAGAGTGTTCTATTTGATTCCAGTTCTCATTACATAGGTATTGGACAGGTAAAGATATCGATTGAGGGTTTGCCTAGGAATAGCCTGAGATATTGAATCATATTGAATCTAATTTTGAAGTGTTTAAAAGTTTAGATATTATGGTGACCTCGCACCGCTTTGGCTTGTACTGAGCTCCGGGTGAAGAGAGTTTGATGGGTCAGATGACTTTCTACCACTTCATACCTTCTTATCCGCTAATAACTTAATAATTCGAACTATGGGATCAGCCCCACAATGAAAAATAATTGCAATGCTACTGTCAGTTCCTGGTAACTAAATTTATTCACTTAACAGGTATTGACTGTGTTTGTCGCACGGGGATACTGTTCATGTTCTGTGATTACAAACCAGATTTGTATACACTAAATAAAAATACGGAAAAGTCGAAACTTGACATAATTAAAAGTATTTTTTCTTTTGTTTTACTTGAGAAAAATCCTGAGGTAAGTGGAACAACAGAACAATGTAGCAACTACCAACCAAGAACAACTCAATATCGGTAAACCTTCCCAGGATTCTCGCCATGTTATTCAAAAAGAATGCTGGACCTATTATGAATCTTCTGCACATTGTCCATCCTGTTCCCACCACATATACACAGGAAAACATACATCAGCCGTAGGTTATACTATCTGATTTTACTGTACAGAACACAAGTCGAAAATTATACCCCGAGAGAACCCTTTTTATTTGGGTATAATCTTGTACGATTAATTAACATCAATTATAGGTTTTCATCTTAACTGCAATATTAGTATTGCGTGGAACCTACTATCCAATATTTATAATTATCTTGTCTTGTTACCTTAGCACAATTGTTTCCAAAGACCGAGTAAATATTCTACAGTGAATGATATTCCACCATATGAAGTAAATCTGCATTAATAGTATTTCGTTACGATCAGTTCGATAACAGCCTATTTGACCTTCTCGCCATCTATTTACCATAATTAACTTCTAAACATTACTCTGGGACTAACTCAGTTTAAAAATGTTAGAGATTTAAATGCAGACCGAAAATTATATATATATATATATATTATATATAATCTAATTATCTAATTGTGCCCTCCTAATGATTGCATACTTCGAGATAGAGAATATTTCGGCTGTGATCTAGGTGACAATCATTCATTGTAGGAGATCCAATTACCAAACTAATATGGAGCAAGGGATTGTATTTGATCTTTGAATGGTAACAATTCTTTTTCATATGCGTTGAGATGTCCTTGCCATACTGATAAACGCAAGTTCCCTGGTCTTGCTATTATCAGAATCAAGACACTAAAGTTGTTAGAAACTAGCAGTTTCAAAAGAAATAATTAAATCCAAGCATATCCATATTAACATTTGTGCTAATATGTTTCTGAATGTTGCATCAAAAAGTAAGGAGAAAGTTACACCTGTAAGCAGTTGAATGAATTTGATTATAGGTAGATGATATGCGAAGCACAAGAAAAGGGGAGACAACAAACTTGTGAACTTTGATCAAAACTAAAGGTTTGATTAGCCAAACGAAACATTGATGCTGACCGTGAACCGTGACTTGTTGCATTATAAAATTATTTTGCAATTTCAAGTACCTAAAAAATGTACCATTGAATAAATACTACAGAGCATGTGTTTCTAATGTCTCTTCCTTAGCAAATATTGGGGGTTCAGAAAGAAGGACGATATAATTGCGCAAAATAATCGTCAGCCTGACAACGAAAATGTAGTTGAAAAAAAACACTTCGATGTCACCCATCTGAAGCGAGAGGTGTACAATTATTGCCGGTATTATGTTAAAATTATGGTGGTTTGAAAACGTTATTGTACTAGAGGGATATGTGTATTTGCATTTAACAAGGGTGTTGCAACAGCAATGCAATATTATGGCTCTAATATAATTTGCACATATGAAAGGATCAACGTACCCCGTTAAATGCATCTATTGAAAACATTTTTTGGATATACTTCACGTTAAACGCCTTTTGAAGAGCCGCCACTCGAACGTTGTCTTAATCTAGTTTTCAGCTCTGAAGTTGCTTAATTGAATTATTAATAAATGCATTGCAATCTGCAGATTTTCTTATGTGGCATGTTCAACCTAAATCATTCAGCCATGACTGACAGGAGCAATTCTAAGAATTATATTGAGAAGAAGCATCGACAATTCGCAGATATAATCAAGGTACTCAATGTTTTTTCTTATTTGGTATTTGATACAGATTTCCTCCTTAGTATTGCATTTTAACTTGTAGCAGCGTACTCTATGATAAATCAATGCTGCTCGGATTCCTTTCTGGTGATCTGAAGGGAAAACAAATGACATTATCATAAAATACAATTTTGATGTATTTTAAATTCCGTGACTATATCCAAAAAGAACACTAGAAGTGTCAAATTGTATGGTTATGGATAGAACTACAATTAATAATTTATTATAATGGTTATACTGCAAGCAGACTTTTAAATTTAAAACGCATAGCATAAGTGCGTTTAGTACTGCATTACGAATCAAACGTTTGCCAAATGATTATATTGCAAATGCTGTATGTTTTCACATATTAATGGTTATTATAAACAATTGCAAACTCACAATTTTGCTCTGCAGTAGCAAGGATTGCAATCCGTTTCATCAGGTGAGTTAATCTGAAAACTGCTGAAATAATTCAAGCAGTGTGTTTCAAATTACATCAGGATTTAAAACTAAAAACAGCGGTACGCTCTCTAACACACTGGCAATTAGCATCAGTACATTTATCACTGTGTGCACAAGACTTTGAATACTGTACATTCACTTGCATCCTGGACAACTTTAAAATGTTCCCTATACTGTGTCTATTCACAAGCAATGTAATAAAAGTTTATAAATGAACCTGGCACTATCAACTGCGAAAACAATTGTAACGACTTCAAGGAAAATAAGCGGCAGGAATGTGGGGTAAACTATTCTTGGCAAATCTTTATGGCTTCTTCAAGAATGCCACAATGTAGGTAGCAAAACATCTATGGTGATAATCGTTTCCACTTGAGGCTGGTGACATGCGTCCCATGAAAGACTTTTAATTAACCAAAAAGCCGATCTTAGGTTGAGGGTTGATTTAAAACTGCAATCAGACTACTGCCAATGAGAAATGATCAATGTACCTCTTCCTCCTAAGTGTTGGCGATACAATATCTAACTTTTTCTTGTCAACTCTGATGTCTCTGAAAACAGTGGAAGACAAAGAATGCCACATAAAATTTGGAGTATGATTTTGGTAGTTAGAGCAGAACAGTGGCAAATTAAATTTAATGCTGATAAATATAAAATATAGAACATTAGTTGAAAATGTGTAACACAAGTAAGTCATCAGTGCAAGAGGGAAATTTGTAATGGCCATTTTCAATGTGTCTGATCAATGTGACCAGGCAACTGAATAGGCTAATAGGATGTGAGAACATTTACCAGAAAAAGACTCCACTAGTTCCGCTAAATTTCAATGTTCAATTCTCGTCACCATGCACAAGAACATACATAGAGACTAGGGAAGGTGAACAGAATAGCAAAAGGACATCTCATTAAAGGTTTGAGTTGTCAGGTTCAGGTCTAACGTCTAGAAAGTAGGCTAATGTGGAAGTTACCTTTATCGAAACTATAAATTATTAATTATAGATCAGTATAAATAAGCCAAGGAATAAGCCAAGGAAATAGAGTCGCTTTATATAAATTAAATCAGTAGTAAATTTAAACCAAATATTGAGAAGAACATCCTTACTCAAATAGTGCTAAACGTTTGGAGTCGTGTACCAGTTAAGGTCTTGGAGATTAAAAATGAACACATTCAAAATATTAGTTGGTACCGATAGTAGCGTTATGAACTAGCCGGACCCCCGAGATGTCACATGTTCCTATTTTTTTCAGGCATACTTACAACTGATAAAGCAATAAATCGAAAATGGTTTCGTTTGTGCAGATATCATTGGGTTAATAAATTAAATTGATAAATGTAGAAAAGGTTTCAGTGATTTATTTTTTGTGGCAAATTTTAATTTTCAAGGAAAGATAATCAAAACTTTTTGTTATAGGCTACAAGTGAAGAGGTTACACATTTTCCCATACAAATATATTTATATTTAAAATATTATTTATTGTAGGTTTCAGAGAACGTTAACGCTCTATTACTAATGCATGCATTTCACATTAAAGTTTGGTAATTTAAACGCAAATAATGCACTGCGGTTAGTTTTAGATTAATATTCTGTATTTAACTACTTCATACTTCGCAACGTATATAATTTTAAAAAGGCTTGATTTTTTTGTCTTGAGAGCCTAACTTCGGTATCAATGGATGCCCGTGTGAGAAAGAATTCTATTCACATGGCGTGTTTAGCGTCCATAAAATTAACACCTCGGCAGTGAATTCTTATTTGACATTAGATAGCATTTTCCCACAATCATTTTGATAAGTCGCTAATCAGTGCGATTTCCACGTCAGGTTAAAGTTTGTCAGCTAGATTGGAAGAAATGTGACATTTTACTTGAATTCACTTCAATTAGAATGTTAGTCCACCGAAATCGCAATTTTTGAAGCCTGTTGCAACAATACGCTTGTCAATTCAGGTCAATTTCATTGACTCAAAATCAGCCAACCAGTAGCCAGCCTAAATCAGAACAAACCGGTAAGTTCATCCAATGTTGGCGAAAAAGAGAAGCGAATTTACAACATTTAAGTTAGAACTGAATGCAGTTGCTTTAAAATAACAAACTGGACTCTAAAATATTTTCATTTAAAGAAATGCACTCACCCATTCAGTCGTACGTTTGCCATTCACTCTTCCTTGTCTTTTGTTGTATATAGTTCAATGCTGTCTGAACCTTTGCCTTTTGCTTTGCCTACCTCTTGCGGATTCGAAATGTTGCATGGTAAATCTTTTGTAAACTCCTCGTTAGCCAATACAACATCACAGAATACTTAAAGCGCCCTTTGTCCTCCAGGGACTCGAGATCCCATCATTAGCGTTTATTACTCAGAGAAGTTTGACAACGTTATTGACTACTTACAAGACTTTTCCATTCATTCCCGTTGAGGTCTATCTCACGCTTGAATAGAAACGGAAATATTTTTGAAATATTTCCGTAGGTAGGGCACAAAAGAGAATAAGCTGTCGCACAGCTCCTCCCCTGATCACGTTAAAGTACAATATTTTCTTTCTCTTCGGGATCACAACGGATCGAGAAAGCGCTTTACGGTAATATTGTACTTCTATGTTGTACGAATATGCCTGGAAAACGCCAAACAAGCGATGAACTTAAAACCTTTTCCTAAGGCGTATTAAAAGTAAGACCAGTAGCCAGTAACTATTCTCCAATGTCCTTTCTTACATAATATCTAGTTAGTATGTTTGGCTGTTACTTCTTACTCGTGTATTGCTAAACAACTGAACGCTCCCACCATTTGACTCCAACAGGAATCATTTCCAGAACTCTGGTTGCAACATTCATAAGCACACGTGGATGATTTTTCTCCATTATAAAAACGTAATTTCGCTGAGAAATCGCTCAAACCTAATCTTGATAAAATATACACATAAAGTGTATAATATACACATAAAGCTGCAGTGAACCACGGAACAATAAATAGAAAATGATTTTTTTTCATCTATGTCATCCGATCATGCAACTCCTTATTTAACAGTGAGTTTTCTAAATATACACTGCCGGACAATTAACTTTCCCCTTTTATTTGATAGCAATTCTCCTGTCTGGCAGAAGATTCCTGGGATCATTTCATGTTTGCAACCGCAACCCCTATGAGCTGAGATCTCAGTCTCGCAGCGTGAACACAGTAATTCATAAATTACAAAAGTCGACAAACTTTTCACCGATTTGTTTCTAGCTCGCTAAAAGCCGAGGAAAGTTTTTCTTTCGTCGATTGGGTGATTTCTGCTACATCGATAATGATTGGTCACATGCCCTATCGGTATCACTGCCCAGTGTATGGGATGCTAGTAAATTTCATAACTCATACAAGATGCTCCATGTTCATTGGCTCTCGATGATGTCATAAATAGACAAATATTAGCTCTAACTGACAGTGGATTTATTGGAATTATCTACACTAAAAGAAAAACATCGATCTATTAAAAAAGGTGAGCTCTTGATTTGAAAATAATAAGTAACTTGCATGTCGTTTAATTGCAAATTTGACCGGGTAACACGGATATTTAACCTTGATTGTTTTACAGCTACAGATCTCTTCCGGGTGAAGTCGCACTGTGCAAGCTTTGAGCCGAACTGCAGTTGGCAAGATGACTGGAATAGAACAGCAATTACACTGATGGTTGCTATTTAACAACAACATAGGGGGGAAATCTGTAAAAATACAAATTGATGAAAATAGACACCCAGGGTGATTGCCAAACCCATTAATGCCCACCAGTTAATTTCGGAAGTCTCTTTTGCATCATTCTGAGACAGTAGTTATACACAAGGCAACAGCAATGAAATGGGCAGTCGTGGGCTCAGCAAGTTAATAGAACGTATAGAATGAGCATATTGACAAATTTCGACACGAAGCAATGTTTTGAGGATCATTACCTAAAAGCTGTAAAAATATCAACTTCCCTGCGTTCATTGAAACATGAAACAATAATGTGTACATAATTTTGTAACGACCCATATGGTTAAACATTTGCCTGGAGTAATACAGCTGGAACAACACGACTATTGCTCATTTGTAGCAATATCTCCTGACAGCCCTGATTTGTTTTTGATTTGGCGAACGGAACTGCATTTTAGTAATTAACTTTTAACTTCATTGTAATAATGTGGCCGTCCATAGAGGAACTCTCGGTGAAACATGCTGTCTGACAATTATTGACAATAATGTTATCTAACGATATGAAAATAATCCACCAAGAATTGCCCCCAATTGTGTTTTTGTAAACCTTACTGTTTATGTCTTCATGCCTATATTTTATACAAATAAACACACAATCTGACTGCTGATAGGTATCGTTTAAAATTCACAACAGACACAAGGAAGAATTCGGTGCATTTAGTCAATATGTTTGGCATTTGAGTGCAGTTCAATGCACGTAGTACCTGGTTGTTGTTTGTTGTTGCTGATTTCTAGGTAGCCTACCGTGTGTGTATGAACACAGCATGAGGCATAACACGCTTAACAGATAAATATATCACTACAAATTGGGTTAATACATATCTAATTTATTTTAACAATGTCCTCTGATGCGATCGCAGATTTCAAACAAGATTTTATGATACATAGGATTTACTAAAATCGCCAATTATGGAATTATTTAAGACTCGACAGGTATTATTGCCCTGTGTAACAATATTAACAAGTAAATTTTGTTGATTTCTATCAGTCCAAACCCTGATGTGTTCCTTTGTATACACCATGTGTTGAATTAAAATATGCCTGTTGGTGCACACTGCACAATATGTGCATTCTAATAAATGAAGATGTCGTTCCCTTTAATTTAAAGTGAATGTCCACATGGCATCGTTATGTTATGTTTAAACCGCATTTGTGAGACATCTTACAAATTTAAATAAAATGCATACACAAATAAAACAACACTAACATGATTCACGCAAAAAAAAGAACTTCACCATACCTTTTCTGTAACACTTAAGAATTGCTTTGTCTGCACTAAGAACTGTTTTCATGTAAGGCACTTCACATCAAATGCAAAGAGTCATCTCCGAATATTTCTCAGCAGTTGGGTGTTCGGTGTTAATACTCGACTACCGTTTTAGAACGTTGACATCTGAATTTGGGAAGTAATTGAAATCCACGGCTAATTTCTTATTGCGATTCAAAAGGACAACAAAACAGCGTTTTTTGATATTAAAATAAAACATTGCCCTACTCTGCACGAAAACCTAGTCTCAGATTGATGACCATCCTTCCATATGCTGTTGCAATGGTTATTGACGTACATAATTTTACGTATTTATCTGTTTATCCCCCTTACATTTTATATGCTATTTCAAAATCCGTCAACGCAAAATTGAATTGTTAATCTGCTTGTAAACTTTAGCAAGTTTTACAAGGTTTAATTAAATGTTTCCAATTGTCTTTCACTATGATAAACACGAGCTGCATTCATAACAGCTGTAAAGCAAAATAGAATGTAACGCATAGCTGACAACCCGCCAGACAGCTCGCCTGTGCTGTTATCATCATTCAATAAGCGTAACTGTACATGGACAAGGCATAAAGTGTGGTTCACATCTTTTGTGTCGCTCTAATTCTTAAATGTTTTGCAGCAGAAAAGAAAATCAAGTTAAATCGAAAGACTGAAGCATTCATTTTCCTACTACGGGAAAGGCAAATGAAGCTAATCGGAACGAGCAAAAAGAGCAAAGTTCGAGCGCTTTAAAGATCAACGTCAAATTGTATAACACAAGGCCATTTTGGATCTCCGAGGTTTAGTCAGCCTGTGGCATGACGCTTGGCTTTAACAGTGTCGGATTAACAGATCCCTTCCAAGTATAGTTGATTCAGATTAAATCTGAAATCCTCCTCGGCCAATGAGAAATATTTATGTAAAACGCCCCCACGGTCTTTACAATTACAAGGACAATCTATTCAGGAAAACGCAGATGAAATGAAGAAAATGTCCACTGTTAAATATTTTATTTATCTTTCAAACCGTGTATCCACTACCCAATGAACAATACTCTACAGATAGTCTGTGCACAAATGAACAAACAAAGAATGCAAAACAGCTAACAAAGCAATCCTTTTAAATAGATAAACAAACATATATATGTATATATATATAAAACTTTAAAGTAAAGTAAAAAAATAACACCGTCTTTCAACATGAAATACCCACGAAGATACAGGGCAGGTGCTCAGAATTTTGCAGCTTGGCAGAAATGGTTTATCGAGGCATCACTTCGGTAATTTCTTTCCTATATGCATCCTTTAGAGAAAAGTAACAGCGAGTTTTTGATTTAAAGAACGTGGTTATTAGAATCTTCTGCCGTGAAAGCAGCACAGCCGTTCCTAAGAAAATGATGCAAGGACGTGGCGGCTGGTGTGCTCCACTGTCGCTACTGTACGTCTTTACTCGACTCATTGTGCAGGAATTTGGAGGCACTCTCAGCATGCGGGGCTCCCTTCTCAGATGTCGCAGTCACTGTCGCTCGATGTGATGGAGATGGCCGAGGTGGCCGCTTTGCTCCTCTCGGAGACGCTGCACAGACTGGCAGCGGGACTTGACGCACCCACCAGCGGCTCCACAGCAGCCTCCTCCTCGCTCAAGGAACGCACGGACGCCTGTGACAGAATCTGCTGCTGCAGCCTGCTCTCGGGGAGGGAAAACACAGCGAGGAATTACTATCTAAGCGGGGCGGGGAGGAATGTGCACAGACACACACACACACATGCTTCGAAATCGGTAGCTAATCACATACTCGAGGATCACCTCGAAGATTTGTACAATGGAAGATGAGCAACATTGTCAACAATGAAGTTTTAAGACTTAAGCCTTTAAAAGAAACTGCTGGCGTTTCCAAATAAATATGGTGAAGCAGTTAAAGGCTTCTTAAAACCATCGCAATTGACTCAGTAGAGAACTGAAGGCAGGAAAGTAAAGATTCATTTGATGAGATAGTTAACACTAACATTTAATAGCATCCATTATTTCCTAAACACGCGCTTTACAGAAGAATCTAAGCGTTTGTTTGGAAATAAATCCAGCCCCAATATTGGACCACTAAGGGTTAATGTGAATGGTTAAGCTCAATCGCGCTGCAAGAGCTGAATTTTGAAGTATTTTCCTGTCAGATATGGATTGCAGGAATCCGCTTCTCTGTGAGATACACGCAGGTAGGCATCGATGGATCAACCAATGCAGATTTTGTGGCCTATTAATTTAATGCAATTAAATGTTTTATTACCTTACAGACGATTTTCCAAATTGCACAAATACAAATAAAGATACGTTTACGTTTTGCTAAATTTACATCATAAAATCGTTTGGATGTTAAGATTTTTCAATCGTGGCTGGCCCCTGCTTGATGAATTGCAGCTGATGTTGACAAAGCAGCCTCTTATTTTAATCCAATGCATATTTACAAGCACGTAAAAGGTTGTACATAGAACACCGACCTGTTTTTAGCTGCTGCTGCCCTGTCCCTTTGTCTACGATTCTTAAACCAGTTACCCACTTGTGTAGGTGTAAGTCCGGTGGCTTGGGCAAGCTCTCGTTTTTTGCTGGGATTTGGATAGGGGTCCTGTAGGTACCACTCCCTCAATAAATGCCTCGTCCTCTCCTTGAAGCAATGAGTCTTTTGTTCTCCGTCCCAGATGGTCCTGGGCAGAGGAAACTTCTTTCGAACTCTGTACTTGTCCACTGGACCCAAGGGGCGACCCCTCAGTTTCTCTGCTTCCTGGTAGTGCGCTTCCAGCCAAAGGGCCTGCAGCTTGCCGTGTGACTCCTTGGTGAACTTGTGATTCTCCAGGATATGATACAGCTCTCGGAAGTTGCCCGTGTGGAATGCCACGATCGCCCTAGCTCTGAGGACGGACTCGTTCTTGTTGAGCGCCTCACATGCTGCTGGGGCCACTGGCAGGGACCAGAGGAAGCGACCAAGGCGCTCAATGTCTCCGCTCTCCTCCAGGGTCTCACAGACCCCCGCCACCTGCTGAGGGCTGAAATTCAGAATTGGCAGTTGGAACATTGATTCTTTTTTTAAAATAAAAGTTAAAGCCAGATAAATGCAAAAAAAAACAAGTCAACGGAACGAACTCCAACCAGCAAGGCAAACAGACGATGCGTCCTCGTTCGATTCCCAGACGCCAGATATGAACTTGGTGCTCCAAGTACCAGGGTTAGATCCTTTGCGGTTTCGATGATGAGATGCTGTTAAAAGGGGGGAAAACATTCAACCCATATCTGATTTTCTATTGGACTTGGCAGATTCGGTATCCGGTTGCCATGGCTGCCTGTCAATCACTGTCAAGTTTGCCAATCAACCAGAAGCTAGGGTAAGGATTTCATCGCCTCCCAAGAAACAACGCTGTGGTTTGGAAAAGCAAGCATGCTGATCTTCGTTTCTATATGCAATCGATCTAACAGAACATAGGAAATTAAAAATTGACGGTATGGATAAAGAAAAATCCTGGGGTGGGGTTTTGGGATGGGAAGATGGGAGCTTAATATTTGACAGTAATCCATCAAATTCGGATATAGATTCAATATTAGATTAGCGAGATAAATAGCATTTGGATCGGTCTGAAATATCCACTTGTGTGACAATTCTCTCCAATATTGGTTCAGTATTTATATTTGTATTTAAAATCTGCTTCTGATAACATGCAATGTGCAACCATGTCCAAACGTGTAAAATTTTGCGTTGCTTTGACCAATTCCCTAATCGCTCTGCGGTTAGTATATAACACTTTTATGTCAATTTGCTACGCGGTAGTATAAAGCATCAGCTGAAAGCCCCACTGAGACTTACGGATACTGGCACATTTCCACCAAACAGAAGTCTGGCTAATAAATATGACCATTTTCATCATACTTAATCTGCTACTTTCATGGTGATAGGAAAGACAACATTTCTGGAAACAAATAGTATTTTCTTAAAGGTAAAAAGTCAAGTTCAATGTAATGTGGTCATTTTACATGTGCACTGGGGATTTACATGTGCACTGGGGATCAATTTTCAATTAATTCTTAACTACATTCTATTCTAAATGATCTAAGGTGTTTTGAACTGTGCCCATTATTTGAGTTTCTGCGAATGCACCTTTTCCTTTAAACCTGACCGTTTTGCGTAAACTGACTTTTTGAAGATTAAATAGCGTAATTCGTGGAGCTGTAAGCCCTTTTAACACGGTGTTCAATATTAGCATCTCAAATTCCGGATGGGAAGGCGGGGATGGAGGTGGAGATGGAGAATGTTGCTACTCAGTTGTAGAATAAAAGCACAGCATAAATCCGAAGCTTTGACACGGAATGCATCGCTTTTGGATTCAAGGTCTGGTTTGTTTGAAATTAAGAGCCCTGATATTATTTTTTGCAGTTCTATACAGTTGAATTGAAGAAATCCCTTCCAGCCATTTCGAGGGATTTCTGAGGCTGTGGAAATGCCTTCAGTACATTAAACTATTGCACAATCCGGTGCGAGTCGGTGATGCGTGAAAGCCAAGCGCCTGGTCTCGTGGCAGCTGTTTCAGCTGTAACAAACGGTCAGTTATTGAAAAGATAAAAAAAACAGTTTAAAAAAAGGACACATCATGCTTAGAGCAAGGTAATTCACTGCGGTTATATGACGGTTTCGGGTTCACGATGGCGGTTTCCAAAGAGAATAAAGATTTTTAAACCATTAAAATGACTAACCTAGCCCTAACAATTATGCAATCACGTTTTTTTTTCACTATTCATTATGCCTGGTAAGCGAATATCTCCATATACGAACTCTGATATGGTACTAAATATTGTTTTCTGTTCTATTTCCTAAACATTTCAGTGGGATTGATGTAAGCGCTTCTTTGTGAAATATCTGAAGTGAGCAGTTTTAAAGGACAGGAGATATACTGGTTCATACGAACGGCATTTAATACTGAGACGGTCTATAATAATGCAACAAACGCAAAATATTTTATATATATCAAGAAACGTGTAAAATGTGACATATAAGCATTGCTTGTGCGTTTCATAATTTTTAAGAATTGGTAGGTATATATTAAATATTTATCGATTGAAAGCATTCTGCTGCTTTGTAATGAGTATTATTTGCATTGTTTTAAAGAATTGGACTACGGTGTGCTAATAATTGGCGTTCTGCACCTTTTTATTGTGTATATTATTTCCAGACGTTTACAATCGATACTGTATCAGCCAAGCAAATAAAATGCTCTCTGTACTAACTTGTCAGAAAGCATCAATTTAATCTGCTATAATACGTGGCCAGTTTACGCCAGAAAGCTTGTAGCAATATAACGGTAGCAACACAACATCCCAGTATGAATGTTTCTGCGCTGCAAATAAAGAAATTCCGAATCACTGAACTGAATTACAGGCACACGTCGGATGGCTCCAGTACTCAGCTGTGCTTCTGCACAACTACTTGAAAAAAATAAAGGTGAGGTTTATTTAAAGTTGCGTGCATATACGTGCGGCATATAACAGCCTTGGTGTGGTCTAACAGTATTATTACAGCGACCATATTGGAATATATATCTTATGTGACCCAGTTACCCCAAATCATTGAGCTAATCTTTGTTGACCTTGGTATTATAGATAGCTGCAAAACAGCGCTGGTTAGCTGAGATCACTCAAATATAGCGATGTCTTTCCGAGCAATTAAAAATTAAACATTGAATAACTTATTTAATTTGATATTTATTTATGGTATTAATAATTCATAATATGGCGTAGAATTGTATTCAATGTATTTGCTAACACTCCGGCGATGCGCGTTTTGCTGATTAAAGGAGCTATATAAATGCAATATATGGTTGTTGTGCATCTTCTCAATGGATTTGGAAAATGCAACCTGACAGCTTCATAAACTACATGCACCGGTGCATATATTAAATATCATGTGTAAAAACTGCATCATCTCAGATTGGGAAGGTTGTTCAAATTCATATACATACATAGTTGATTGTGCTCTAAGTCTTGGATGACAGATAAAAAAATCAACTAGGATAACATCATAGCACCACCAGAAGAATCTACTCGATCTGGATAAGTATCTGTAAGCAACATGTTAATTACTAAACATGACGGACGAGTTCTCTATGGAAATAGGCATTGATTGCGGTAGTTTTTACTTCACTGGTTTTAAAAACATATTTATATCTGTTGGTTTTTTCAACTATGTCAAAAATGAATTTAGCACATGCTAGTTTATAAATGATAGACGTTTTTAAGCATACTTGTGTAATCTCAGAAAGGATGTTACTGCCCCTGCTGTAAGATAATTATTACAGTGGAAAATACCCAGGCCTTCCCCAGGCCCCAGGAATGGCAATAGCATTTCTCTTCAATAGCACCACACATATACTTTTTTTTGTATTCATTCTCAGGACGTGGCCTCACTGGCAAGGTCTCGTTTATTGCCCATTCTTAGGTGGCCTGGGAAGGCGGTGAGAAAAATGGATGCCTTGCTAAGCCTCTTCAGATGGAAATTAAGGGTTTATTATTTCCATTAGTGTGGGACTGGAGTCTCATGTAAGCCAGGCCTAGTAAGGACGACAGGTTTTCAGCCCTGAAGGATACTAATCAAACATTTGTTGAATTGGGGTTTTGCAAAGATCTAACAGATTCATGCCACTTTTATTGATACCAGATTTTTACTTCCAGGCTTTTTAAAACTGAATTCAAATTCTCAAACTGACACCACACAACTTTTTAAAAATGTTCAATAATAGATTTATTTGATTGGAAACAGGTGCACTTTTTTTTACTAGGGCTATAACAGGCACAGAATAAATTTATAATCCCCATGAAATAATCTGAGGCAATCCTTATAGAAGTAAAATACCGCGAATACTGGAAATCTGAAATGATGCGGTAAACTGCTGGAAATACTCAGTAGTTCTGGCAGCATTTGTGGATATAGAAACAGAGTTAACGACTCCCATGACATTTTGTCAGAATTCTGGGGTAGCCTTTAACTGATCTGAGAGGTAGTCGAACACTATATTGGATATCTTCAAGCTTAAGTTTAAGTTTTTTAGTTTATTTGTCAGTGTCACAAGTAGACTTACATTAACACTGCAATGAAGTTACTGTGAAAATCCCCTAGTCGCCACACTCCGACGCCTGTTCGGGTACACTGAGGAAGAATTTATCGTGGCCAATGCACAGTCTTTCTGACTGTGGGAAGAAACTGGAGCACCCGGAGGAAACCCACGAAGACACGGGGAGAACGTGCAGAGTCTGTGCGGACAGTGATCCAAGCTGGGTGTGCCGTTCAAGTGTGGCTTTATAGGGAAAAAAGCAGTTCTTTTTTAAACTTTGAATTTTTCATCGATTTCAGACAATGAATGGTGAATCATTGCACGGTGAAAATTAAATATTTTTCAAATCAATATTCAACGCCTTTGAAATGCTGCTGATAGTATCCAAAATCGAAAGTGTAACTTGATACACCCGACAGACATTTTCCACCAACAAGATCACAACTAATGCAAAAGTATAAAAGGTTCTTCAAAAGGAGATCTTAATAACCGATAGACAATAAAAACGTGAAATAATCGTTGGCCTCCACACTAAAGCATCAGAAATTTCTATTCCCAGAACATTTAGTTCAATCGTCTCAACCCAATTTTAGGAGACAAATAAAACAATGCATTCAAAAATCTTCATAGAACTGAGTAGGACATGAAATAGGACATTGCACTAGAGTGTGTGACTGCATAATGTCATTTTTAAATTATCCAGTTATCGTGGTTGAGTTTGGCTAGGTCTGGCTTAAAAATATCAAGGGTTCTATGTCGAAGATGACTAAAGTTCGTCGCATAGCGTTAATAAGAAGGAATATTGGGTTGAGAACCTAATATACTACCCACTCCTCCCGCCTGTATTTGACATCCAACCTCTATATTTATATTTCACTGAATATGCAAATACTTTCCAACCATATCGCTTGTTTCGGCTGTCATTGTCATATCGTCATACACACATTGTTTAGTATCGGGTCTGCGTCTCAGGATATTGTGAAGGCCGTGATCGATTTCAGCACTGTCCCCCTTTAGCCTTGAATGTCGGAGCAAACGCACCAATCACTCATCCTCTTTCTTTTATGGTCCGGAGATCGCCACCATTCTCGAGCAGGTGTAAAAATGTAAGATGTGAATTACTCACCAGCATTTATTGCCAAGCTCCAAGCTCGGTTATAGATATGTTATATCTGGCACTGCAAAAGCCAAAACATCTCACGATGAGTACTTCCATCAAGTTTGAACGGTAGCTGGCACTGAGCGTTTGAGAAAGTAGTTCAGGTCATCAACTGTTACTGTGCATGCTGCCTAAAATCAGATGTGCTTTTTAAAATAATTCTCAAGTTATTCAAATGAAATTTTAAAAGTACGCTATTGTTTTAGTTTTCGTAATGTGAGATTTTTGCACGATTATTCGCATTTTACTTGAATATCATTAAATATCGCCTCTTTTTTTTTGGTCTTACACACATATGTAGACATTTACACATACTCTGCTGTCTTGGTGCGGTGATCAAAACGTTCATGGACAAAAAACGGGCGCTTCTGCGAGTAAATTGTACTTCCGAGTTTGTTAAGTACTTTTATACTGAAATGTTTCGAGATGAAGGCCAGGTGTTAAATGCAATAAAGGTACTGTTTTAGGAATCCCAGTTTCCGCAAAATGCGTCCAAGAAGTTTACATTTAACTTTCATGCAATCAAAATCTGGAATTATCTTCAACTTCCATTCAAGCATGGGTTATGGCGCACCACCACAATAACACTCACCGATAATAATAAAATCACAACGTTTACTTAACTAAAAAGGCAATCAATACATAATTCTGATTCCAGTGGACACTTGTTGTCTTTCACACAATCATCTGAAAACGTTAGAATCCGTGGTTATAAAGCAGTTGAACTAAGTACGGCGGCAACCATGGAAGCAATCATTTAAATCGTTATACAGGCGAGCTATTTCGGAAAAATAAGATGCATTCGGATCCTGATTAAGACGCTTACAAATTGCACACTTCTAGATCAAAAGTCAAACACAAGAGAAGTAATTATGCTTGCTTTACGAAATTGAACTCTGAAATAATTCAAATAATTTCAGCTATTCTATCCTTCAGAAAATAAATTTAAACAAATAAATAAAAACAAGAAAGGATATCAATCTTTTCTCTCTCTCTCTTCAACCTTCGTGGTGACCTGACCTTGACTTTTCACTTTTCCCGTTGAAAAATCGTTGGACGCTCAATTCTTTGTATTCCCAGACAAAATCATAATTAAATTTCGAAGCGTGCACGATCAGATTCTTTTTATTTTCTTTAAAATTGATTTATCGACCAATCGTTGCTTAATGCAAAATAATTGACACACCCCGCTATTGCAACAAGTTGGTTTTATAGCATACTTTGTCATTAGGTGGCGCTTTCTCGGGGGACGTGGGGGGGGCGGTGGGGTATGTGTTTTTGAGAACACTGCGTTGTAGATACTAAATGTAAGTAAATGGTACGCAAACCAATTGTTTTTAAAATCATTTTACTAAATAGTAAAGCTCAAAATGAAACATTGCATTTATAGTTAGTACACATTGCTCGTCCGTCTTTTTCTGCTCGCAGATTTGAATGTTCAGTTGATATTCTTCATTTATGTCGGTCATTTATAACCGAATTGTTGGAATGCATTTTTTGACATTGCTGATATTTAAGAACATAAAAACATAAGAATTAGGAGCAGTCGTATGCCATCTGGCCCCTCGAGCCTGCTCCTGCATTCAATAAGATCATGGCTGATCTTTTAGTGAACTCAGCTCCACTCACACTGCCGCTCACCATAAACCCTTAATTCCTTTCCTGTTCAAAAATCTATCTATCCTTACCTTGTAAAAAACATTTAATGAGATAGCCTCAACTGCTTCACTGGGCAGGAAATTCTACAGATTCACAACCTTTTGGGTGAAGAAGTTCATCCTCAACTCAGTCCTAAATCTGCTCCCACTTATTTTGAGGCTATGCCCCCTAGTTCTAGTTTCACCCTCCAATGGAAACAACCTCCCTGCTTCTATCTTATCTATTCCCTTCATAGTTTTATATGTTTCTATAAGATCCCCCCTCATTCTTCTGAATTCCAATGAGTATAGTCCCAGTCTACGCAATCAGTCCTCATAAGCCAACCCTCTAAAACTTTAGATTCAACCTAGTGAAGCTCCTGTGCATCCCCTCCAGTGCCAGTACATCCTTTCTCAAATAACGAGAACAAAACTTTACACAGTATTCCAGGTGTGGTCTCACCAGCACCTTATACAGCTGCAACCTAACCTCCCTGTTTTTAAACTCCATCCCTCTAGCAGTGAAGGACAAAATTCCATTTGTCTTCTTAATTATCTGCTGCACCTGCAAACCAACTTTTTGCGATTCATGCACAAGGACCGCTCTGCACAATAGCATGTTGTAATTTTTTGCCATTTAAATAATAGTCCATTTTGCTGTTATTCCTGCCGAAATGAATGACCTCATAATTACTAACATTGTGCTCCATCTGACAGACTCTTGTACTCACTTAAACTATCTATATTCCTCTGCAGATTTTCAGTGTCCTCTGCACACTTTGCTCTACCACTCATCTTAGTGTCATCTGCGAACTTTGACACACTATACTTTAGACTGCAATTAGGCTCCATTCCACCTCTCTCACATTTCTTTTAACATATTCATTATGGGTAAAACATGGAAAGCTGTTTTATTTCTCAACACTGGACAACAGTTATTCTCAAACTTACAAAATAAATAACTATTTTAGTTCAGTCCTAAATCTATTTTTGAAATTATCATTACACGTTTGACGTATGCCTATCAGCAATCTGTTACACCACTGTACAGAATAATATCTGTCATTTGGTCAATTAGTTGCCATTTACAAAAAGATTAAATAGGTGTCTAAATATTACAGTGCTTCTCAAATGATTGTGTCTTCTCTTTTATGAGCTATGCTGAAAGACCGACAAAAGCATTCATGGCCAAATCCCATTTAACTTAAATAACATCCAATAAACTGCCAAGACATTTATCAGAGTTTTCCATATTTCCATGTAACAATATCTTTATAATTCAGCTATTAAGCACACTTGTGGACTCACTTTGACATATTGGTAACTTTTTAGCAGACCGATCTGCCTACTTCTTTTAACAATTGGATGACTTCATTTCATATATTTTAATTCATTTTGTTTTCCTATACAGTAAGAAGATACATTTTTCTCTCTATGTATAAACGGTGAAAACTCTGCTTCTGACACTCATCTGCAAATGTAGGAAATGTTATACTTGAAAATACAACACAGTAAAATGCAGGTCCCATTTGAAAATATCACGCGTGGTAAATGTTAATTACATTTAAATGTGATTGACTCAAACATATATTAATTAAAAAATCAACACATCAGTGTTTCACTAAGGCTGACATGGGCACTCAATTATGATTTTAAACTGCATTCTAGATCCACAACTACCATTGGAGATTTCCTGGTGAGTCATGAAATAATGAATTAGCATTGTACATTTAAAAATGGACAGATGTACAAAAAGCACTTTGATGATGTTTGCATAATGGTGACCAAGAAAGCTTATTATGTTTAATTAAATGCCTCACTCATAGCTTCCATAACAAACTATCTTCACAACCCTGACTTCCTGTAGCTAAGAAGAAGTTTGATAAATACAGAAAAATCAATGGATCAGGAAAATTCTATTTGTTTATCCCGTCTGTAAATCTTTGATTCTGTGATTCATGAAATCAGGATCCTTTGGAAATAATAGTAATTTTCTGCATTAGGTTATCGCTTAATTTGCACGCTTATGCCCCTAAGGAGGAATTTATTTTAAATTCTAACTTCATCATTTGCTCTTTTTCTATGTTCTCAATTCAGTTAAAAAGTAATTTACATACCTCATTATTTAAAATCTTTGAATTATCCCTCATTCCCTACATTACTAATAGACAATCATTGTTGCCAATCATTACAGAATTTCTATGATAAAGATCTCTCTACCACAAATTCTGACTGCATCTTTATTCTTCATATTATTCCTAATTGAATTTAAGGAAGATACTATAATATTTGCAATTAACTCCTATTTAGATTATCTGAAAATAATCAAAAATGTATATGTATATTGGTCATTGTTTTTGTTATGATGTGATGACAACCTTTGGGGTCTTTCTACTGTATGAATTCTTTTATGTTTCTCTATATTTTTATGTATCCATATATTCTTTAATTTGAACAAAATAGTAAAATGTTTTCGATAAATCTATTACTAAAACAAAGAAAATTAGTGTGGTCAAGATCAATGTATTTCACAGCAGGATCTGGAAAATTTTGCAATGCTTTGGCAATTAACATCGTTAATAGCAAAGGTTTACCCCAAATATAAAAAAGAAGACATAACTGAAATGTCATCACCATCATTACTGACTGTCCTTTGATTCGAGAGTTACATCTACCTAGGGTCTACCATGGGTCTTCATAAGACTGAAGACTGATTTGTGACCTGTAACTCTTTGGTCACAATGGACAGTGTGTTCCTCAAGGTTGTGGGACCAGGGTGAGGATTTGCTTCCTGCTCTGTCCTTCTCTGTCATCACTCTGCCTCACCATTAAAATACGATGGTCAGAATTGTCCGATATCATTCGTCCTGTCACCACTGCCAGTGAGAACGGAGAATTTGGCGCACAGCCAAAACTCCATTCATGCAGCGAGACCAGAGAATTCCAGCCTATATCTCCCCTCAAGTCCTTACCCAAATATTTTAACACAACAACCTTTACTTGCTTCCCCCAGCAACCCAGCCCCCCTCCCCCCCTGTCCAAGTCACTGACTTTATAAATTCAAACTATCTGGAAGCTTGACAATTTTTCCAGATATTGCTGTGTCACATTTGGAGGAATGATGGTCTCAGAAGTTTTGGGTTGACTTTGTTGTTTTGGCATTGAAATCGTAGAACTCTTTGTTTCCAGCACTTTTGTTGTTTCCTTTCTGTGCTTCTTCGAGTTGCGTTTCTCTTTATCGACAACCTGAGTGCTTTATTCGAATCCCTGCTCCTTCCATTCAGCCCAAGAGTGGACTCGGATTTTCTTTCTTCGCAGTGTCTACCATGATCTTGCTGGACATTGACCTTTCAAAAATGGAACCTTCATTTCCACTGTTTTCACACTGTTAGACAAATATTTGCTTACTGTCTTATTTTTCAATCCCTTTCCAAGCTGAAGAATTGTTTGTTTCAGCTCAGCAAATACTCTGGTTATCTCAGTTGTCTTTGTTTCAGAATTATCTGCAAAATCCTTACACCAAGCTTAATAACTTCACCTGAACATTCAGTTCCTTTCATAATCTTTCTTCCATGGTCACTGACTGCTCCTTAGACTCATTCAACTCACTTGTTCAATCCAATCTGTTTTTTAGAATTTTACTTTTCTGATTTTAAGTCTGGATTTGCTCTTACTTATTGTGCACCTCATCTTTCGTGTCCCTCCTCAAGTGTTCTGCTTCCTGTGAGCGATACACCAGTATTTTCCTCAGTTCCCATTCTTCATTAGCAAACTCATCTTTCATCCATGAAAATTGGTTCATTACACTGAACAGATTTTCATTAGCAGAGCCTAATTCATACGTGTCATTCTTCAAGCTCACATTCTTTAATTTTACTTTTGCTAATTATTTCTGAGACACTTCTCCTTAATGAGAACTTCAACTTTCTCTTTCAACTGTCCAACTTTTTCTTGACATTCTAGGTTCTTGATTTTCATTTCAGCCATTTAATTTTTAAGAACTCAGTGGGCGCAATTCTCCAGGGCTGTGAGCCCCAGCTGTGCTTCCAGATGGCCCAGAGAGAGCGAGAACCTGATCAGAACTAAGTTAAATGCATTGAAATATATTTATCGTATTTGTGATTGGATGCTCTGGCCTCCTGGTATGCTTCTGCAGCAGCCCCCCCCCACCAACCCCCACACACATTGGAACTCCCACAGGTGCCAATCTCTACTTGTCCTGACAAGTGGGGACCAGGCGCCATGGACTCAAAAGTGGGAGGGAGCAAGGAGTTCGGTTATGCCTCCAACTATGCCCATAGGTTCCTCTGCCACTGCCAAACTGCAGAGGGGAGGGGGGGGCTCCCTCAAGGGATCTGAGGATTGGGGGGGGGCAAGGGTCGGGCAGGGAAGTGGTTGACCTTGGGGGTCTCTCCCTGGATGGTGCTCTGGTGGCTGAACATCTCTTCATTGATAAAGAGAAAAAGCATATGAGATGAAGATGCAGAATCTTGTCCATTGGAACAGTGGCTGATTTGGTAATTCATTGGTTCTTAAAAGTTTCACAAGTTTGATTTTTGTTGTGACTACCTTGGATTTGAGGTTGACCTTAGTGCGCCAGATCCTACAGTGTGAAAATTGTTAACTAAAACACTAGACTCTTTCTACATGATTTTACTTTCTCTTCATCAATGTTTGCCTTCTTAAGAACTGTTAGTAATATGTCAGTGTAATTCATTGGCACTCTGGGACATCATGAGAGCATGATAAGGTGCTATACAAGAATGCAAGTCTTTTCATGATAGTTTTCTCATCATTTTCAGCATCTGTGAGTGAGATGGTGCGCAGCTGGCCACTAGGAGGTAGTCAAGATGTGGAGATGCCGGCGTTAGACTCGGGTGAACACAGTAAGAAGTCTCACAACACCAGGTTAAAGTCCAACAGGTTTATTTGCGAGCAAAAGCCACGAGCTTTCAGAGCGCTCGCTGCTCCTTCGTCAGGTGAGTGGGAGTTCTGTTCACAAACAGGGCATATAAAGACACAAACTCAATTTACAAAATAATGGTTGGAATGCGAGTCTTTACGGGTAATCAAGCCTTAAAGATGCAGACAATGTGAGTGGAGAGAGCGTTACGCACAGGTTAAAGAGATGTGTATTGTCTCCAGACAAGACAGTTAGTGAGATTTTTCAAGCCCAGGCAAGTCGTGGGGGTTACAGATAGTGTGACATGAACCCAAGATCCCGGTTGAGGCTGTCCTCATGTGTGCGGAACTTGGCTATCAGTTTCTGCTCAGCGATTCTGCATTGTCGTGTGTCATGAAGGCTGCCTTGGAGAACGCTTACCCGAAGCTCAGAGGCCGAATGCCCGTGACCACTGAAGTGTTCCCCAACAGGAAGAGAACACTCTTGCTTGGTGATTGTCGAGCGGTGTTCATTCATCCGTTGTCGTAGCATCTGCATGGTCTCCCCAATGTACCATGCCTCAGGACATCCTTTCCTGCAGCGTATCAGGTAGACAACGTTGGCCGAGTTGCAAGAGTATGTACCGTGTACCTGGTGGATGGTGTTCTCACGTGAGATGATGGCATCCGTGTCGATGATCCGGCACGTCTTGCAGAGGTTGCTGTGGCAGGGTTGTGTGGTGTCGTGGTCACTGTTCTCCTGAAGGCTGGGTAGTTTGCTGTGGACAATGGTCTGTTTGAGGTTGTGCGGTCTTCAGAAGACAAACACGGGACACGGCGGACAGAGTATCCTTAGTCGTCTAGTACTTCCCCGGAGCAGAGAAGCTATGACATCTTCTCCAGAGCCTTCAACATGTCATTGGTGAAGATGAACATCTGGCCAAGGCCATCCCCACACCCCCACTTCTTGCCTTCAAACAACCACACAACCTCAAACAAATAAATACCAAATAAACCTGTTGGACTTTAACCTGGTGTTGTGAGACTTCTCACTAGGAGGTATGCAGGGGCTGGTATCGGTGTAACCCTCCCTCCATGTGTGGCGTGTGTTTGCCTCCCAATGATTAGATGAGATTGGAAATTCGTGAGGCATTATATATGCTAATTTATATTTTTCTGCTTTATTGTATAGAAGCGCAAACCCTAGCATACTGTGTCACCCTGATGCTCTTGCGCTCGGTAAAATTTCAGAACTACACCTCATTCGATTATCATGGGTATGTGTGAAAAATAGAACCATTGAGATGCAGTTGTCATGGGGAAAACGGCAGGCCTGATTCAGTTATATCACATATTTTAATGAACATTGCAGGGAATATCTAATTAGTCTTGTATTTTTGGGGGGAGCAATTAAGTTACAGGCTTCAATGATGTTTTTCTGGGTTCTTGCTAGAGATTGTGAAAGGTAAATCCACGGTTATAACTCAAAAAGATTAGTTTCATAAAAGATCTAACTTGAAATACTTCTTGCATTAATGTGAGACTGGGTTATTTTTTCTTCAGTTATTCTGAAAGAATGAAAAGCAGGAAGTGTTCTTGGATGACAGCTGAACAGCTGATCGCCAATCCGGGAGCCTGACATGCCTGACGTGTTTGGCACAGTGCCGTGGGGGCATTTTATTGTGTTTCAAAATGGTTGAATCCCAACTCAGTAGCGCTGCCAGCGCCAATGGGAAACAAACCAAATTTCCCACTGATGGCAGCACTTAGAATTCATTCAGGAGAATTGCGGCCAATATTTCTCAGTACATTTGAGGCATCCAGTGATTTTTCTTTTAGTTCCTTGAGCTTCAGCATTGTTTTCATTGTCCAATTTTAGTTCTGTCTTTTCTTTTTCTGTCTGTAGTAGATCTTTATCCTTGTTCTTCATTTTGGTTTCACTGTTGGTCAGGTCGTTGCCGATGAATCATTGAATCCCCACAGTGCAGAAAGAGGCTATTCGGCCTCTTGATCCTGCACTGACCACAATCCCACCTAGACCCTATCCCTGTAACCTAGGTATTTACCCTGCTAATCCCCCTGACACTAAGGGGCAATTTAGCATGGCCAATCAACCTAACTCACACAACTTTGGAGTGTGGGAGGAAACCAGAGCAACCGGAGGGAACCCATGCAGACACGGGGAGAACATGCAGGCTCCACACAGGCAGTCACCTGAGGCTGGAATTGAACCCGGATCCCTGGCGCTGTGAGGCAGCAATGCTAATGTCTGTGCCGTCCTAAGTCTGAACTTTTTTCAGTTCTTAACAGTACTACTCATGGCTACGTTACCCGCTTGCAGTTGGAAAGTCCTATGGCTTTGCATTTCAATACCCCCTCTTTTCTGTTCAGCTGGTTATACAGCTGATCTTCAATCTCTTTCTTGTACTCACTCCACACCGCCAATTGCTACTGCAGTTTGGAACATATTGGCATTTTCACAAAAGCATTTCTTTTAAGCTGCTTCACAGACTTTTTTTCTATCTGAATTTTGCTCAGCCTTTTGTGACCTGGCTAGATTCCTTGATTCTGTTTCTGCATTCGATCAAGTCTGGCAATGGAATTTTTTGAGGATCTCCAGCTGTGTCTTTGACTTAGGTGCACTTCCTGCAGGTCAGACTGTAGTTTCTTTCCTTTTTCATGCTTTTGGGCTTTCAGAGTCCATCCTTCGCTGCCATCATGTTATAAGGTTGTTTCGTTACTCAATAAGAGATCTGGAGGCTTGTATGGTTGACGATAACTACATACAACCCTGCATGTGTGCTGTCTCCATGCTGGCTTCTTCCAGTCTCCACCACAATAGGCTACCATCATGTGACCTTTTCTATCACCATGTGGATGGTATTGGTCTCCAGTCCCACATTAGCCCTTGCACTTCCTGAGCACCCTTCCACTACATTTTCAATCTTCAGCCTAATGTTCTCCCAACTGAGTTTTCCTGCCTGACAGTTACCATGTACTAGCTGGCATCACACAGAATACGTTCTTTATTGTTATTATTCCACATATAATACCAAATGATGCACAATGAATATTTGTGCTTTTTAACCGTAGCCCTCTTGTTAACCATACTATATCTACAGCCCTTTTTCTATCTCAAGCTGTTAATTTGTTCTATTATACTCTATACCAGACATTGGACTGTAAGAAATTACTCAAAAGAGTATCAAGGACAAAATTGATCATGATGAGAATCTTTGAAGCGTGGGAAGTGTGGAGTGCAGCAAATGAACATTTGCTGAGTACTGCAAAAAGGGTTGTAGGCGTAAAAATAAAACGACTCGCAATGCTGAAACTCAAACAAAAGTACTAAATGTAGGAATTCTGTAGGAGTTCCAACAACGTCAGAAAGGTGAAAACTGATGAAGAAATGAGAAAGGAAAAAAAAAGACAATCTGGTCCAACAAGTCTTGGATGCCTTTTTCCCCTCCCTAAAACAGAGAAGAAACATTGTGGCCGGAATTTTACCATTTTATTCTAAGTGCTGGGCGGGCGTGATCCTGGAAGAGTTTTGGATCTGGTTTTTGGGCACACTTTGAGCCCTCCCCAACCCCCATACGTGCTCTGGCTGCAAAATTTTGAGCAAGTCTGTTGCTCGCTGCAGAAGCCTGTGGGCGGGGCTTAATGCACCGAAAACCCTGCAGAGGGAGGTAGTGCGCACGTGCAGACCTCTGATACTGTACATGCGGATTAGCAGTAGCAGGGGTCTGACAGACAAAGAGAGAGCTGTCAGGCCCCTGCTACTGCAGGCAGCCTGAAGCAGCTCCCCCTCCAATTGCAGGGGCCCGCGGCCCGAGATACAGCACCCGCCAACCTCACGCCACCCAGACCGATCAAAGACCCCCTTCCTCCCCCACTGATCACGACCCGGTGCCCTCTTCCCACCGATTGCTGCAGAGTGGCAGCGGGCCACCTCTCCCCATTAGCCCTACCCCACTGGCCCCTCCCCCAATTTCCCCACCCCGCTGGCACTTCCCCCATTGGCCCTGCCCTGGCACTCCCTGGTGGGCATTGCCCAGGTGGCACCCCAAGGGGCACCCTTCACTTGCCCTCGGCCTCCTCGGAGGGCCACAGTGCCCTCCGGTTCCACTAGCGAGGCCAAGACGACTGCTCCCCGTTCATGGGGAGCATGTCTATTCCTCGCCGATGAGAACCTTCCTTGGTGAAGCCCATAAAGGCAGGCGAGCCCGGACGATTAAGCGCCGGGCTCACTAAACACATTAAAAAGATTTGCATGTATTTAAATAAATTAATCAGCCTCTCACCCATTTCCAGTGAGAGGCTGACCGCGCCGGAAATCCTGCGCTCGTAAAATGGCGGTAGTCATGAAAACCGGCACCAATCGCGCTATTCGCTTTATGCCCCACTTTACGACCACGTTGCCCCTGAAAATAGTACACTGAGGGAGAATTTAGCACGGCCAACGCACGTAAAGTTTATTTATTAGTCACAAGTAGGCTTACATTAACACTGCAATAAAGTCACTGTGAAAATCCCCCAGTCGCCACACTCCAACAGCTGTTTGGGCACACTGAGGGAGAATTTAACATGGCCAATGGACCTAACCAGCACATCTTTGGACTGTGGGAGGAAACCTGAGCAACTGGAGGAAACCCACGCAGAACGTGCAAACACAGACAGTGACCCAAGCCGGGAATCGAACCTGTCTCCCTGGTTCCCTGGCTCTGTGAGATGGCAGTGCTAACCAGTGCGCCATGCACCAGCATGTCTTTTGGACTGTGGGAGGAAACAGAAGCACCTGGAAGAAAACCACACAGATACCAGTGCGAACGTGCAAACTCCACACAGTGAGTGACCCATGCCAGGAATCAAACCTGGCGCTGTGAGGCAGCAGTGGTAACCACTGTGCAGCCTCGGCATTTCTCACTCCCAGTACTGCTGCACTGCTCCCCTGGAGAGCCGTCCTATTTGCGAAGGGGATGGGGGGAAGCGACAGGCATGCGGCAATTTGAATTCAACCACGCGACCCTCTGCACCTGCCGCCAATTAACGGCTTCGACCAGCACGCGGACGGACAAAGCTGCTGTTCCCTCCCAACCGCGCGTGCTCCCTCCTTGACACGCATGCTCACTCCCAACCACGCACGCTCCCTCCCAGCCACACGTGCTCCCTCCCAGACACGCATGCTCCCTCCCAGCCGTGCGTGCTCTCTCCCAGCCACGCATGCTCCCTCCCAGCCGCGCGTGCTCTCTCTCTCCCAGCCACGCATGCTCTCTCGCAACCACACGTACTCCTTCCCAGCCGGGCGTGCTGTGTTCTGGTTGCACGCGCCTTTCCAGAAGCTTCCGCCTGTTTAAAAGGCCGAAAGTGAGTCCAGTTGACAATCGATCACTTTTCATCACAGCGGAGAGATATATGTTATCAGTGGCGGTTGTGTTGAGTTGTTGGTAATAGACATAATTTTGAATGTTCAAAGTATCTGCTTGATAAAAGCCAAATTTTTAAATGCGTTGAGCAATAATTTGCAATGTTACACTTGTATTTCACTTGTATTTCAATGGCCTGGGCATTAAATACACAGATGTTTATGCTCTGGGATTCCGAATTTCATTGCAGGTGTAAAAATATGAATTTGCAGAAAGTTGCAAAATAATTCTCTTGACGATTTTAACAGATTTTTGAAATGAATTTATTTTCTATGAGAGGAAAGAACAAGGAAAGAACATTTCTATATTTTGCTCTACAATATTAGTATATATTCAACGAATCTGCAGCCAGATTAATGGAAAACAACAGATCCTGAACATAAATTCAAAGGAGTTGGCCGTGCATTCCCGGGGTTGAGGGGAAGGTTATTTCGCATCTTGAGGGTGCATCTCATATGTGTAGAAAAATAATTGTTCGGACAAGAGAACGCCAGTTGGAAAAAAAAAGTGGAAGGTTGAAAGTGGAAAGAAAAGTGAATGAGGATTAGAGTGCATGCAATGCAAGGTATATTCAGTAATCAGTGCTCTTTACTCTTGAAACATCAGACTGCAAGAACCCAGGACTGGACTGCCTATTGAACTTATTGTCGAGGATAATTATGCATTTAAAAATGCAAGATATTTAGCCATATTCGTAAGATACCTAACATTCCTGGAAATTTCTGTGCCTTATCATTTGGAGAAGTTATTTTAAAGATCAACATTTCTGACCCTAAGACTTATGCTTGTAGTTTAATCAAAAGTTGCAGTAAGAATTTCTTGGTCTTAAGTGAATTTGAAATGCTTTGGTCATTTAATTTAGTCTTTAATTCTGCTTTTTAATCTTTAATTCTGCTGAAATTTCTAAAACAAGTTCAGCCTCCCATCAAATAGACCAATGGAATTTCTATGCTTTCTCCAGTCATTGAACATACGCCTGGCATTGCACATCACTGCCTGACTATACTGGCCTTGTGTGGGTCAGGAGATGTTGTGCATATCATTGTGCATAGTTTTGTCGTGAAAGGTTTACCTCCTATTGCCTCCCCTCCCTCCACCCATTCCCCAAAATGTTTTTGGTAGTGGTTTTCAATTTGTTGGAACAGAGAGAGATGCACAGGTTGGGCCTCTCAAAAAATATACTTTTCTCCTTTGCAGTTCCTCCATTTGTGGCTGCTGTATGTTCCAAACCAGATCCCTCACCCTCCCACTAATGCCCCTGCCAGCAATGTGTTCTTGCTTACCATATATTTACAACATTGTGGTGAGTGTTGTATTATCTCTCTCTACACTAATACAAACACAGCTGAAAGCAGCTGTAGAGATTGAGAATAGATCTTTAATGGAGGCTTCTTCTTACAGCTGAAACGTGCTAATTGACTTTTGTAGACTAATTATCATGGCTGCTGCATCATGTGGCATCACATATCACTGTGTGATGGCAAAACTATTTATATGATGACATATTTAGATGAGTATACTTTAAGTATTTGTAAGCACTGTATCAGAACATTTCCATTTCCTTGAATAAAACGTCAATACAGTCTACATAGGCTGCACAGTTGTGGTTTTTGAGGCGAATAATGAAGATATCTTAGACAAGTCACACTACCAATGAAGTGGTGCCAGCAAAATTTAAGATGAAAAGAACTCTGCTGACCAAGACCAGGAAAGGACAGTTGGAATTTCTTGGGGGTGTAATAAGAAATCATGATTCAGAAAGTCTGATGCTGGTGAGAAAAATTATAACAAAAAAGATCAAGTTGGGAAAGACTAAAGCACTTCACAATATGGGTGAATGTACCACAAATGAAGATGATCCATGCCTCTGGAGCAAGATTAACATGGATGACCATGGTTGCCAATGCCCTCTTGGGGAATAGTATCTGAAGAGAAAGATAGGCTAATATGAATATGTCCATGAACAAGTAACCCATATGGAACATAACAATTGGCAACTACAGCATTATTTAACATGGAACATTCAATTTGTAATAAAACTTTTGAGATGTTACCCACGCATTATAGTCTCAGAAGCCTACTGAAGTCAGCTGATTCAACCAGACCTTGTAACTATTGCAGGCAGATGTGATTACAAACATTCTGTTCCTTCATTCTGAGGATTATGTTCAGGTTGACCATGTGCAGTTATCGTAATGTTCGATGTGTCACTTATTGTCTCTTCATGTACAAAAGAGACCTGCTAGCTTGATTAGCCACCTTATGCATGGCTCGCAGAGAGTACCCTAAGACAGGATTGATTTCTTCACAGAATTGCACTATTTGGTGTTGTCACCTTCTTTGAACATGGTTCTTTGCTTACCTTGGACATCTCGGGGTCCAAACCTATTCTTGTGGATGTAAGATCCTCAAAGTATAGTGGTGGAAACTTGGTACCTGCATGCATGCCATGTGTGTTTTTCATCCTTTCCTGCCTCTGATTCAGGTCTGTGACTCTGGCCTCTTTGGTGGGATAATAGCTTGTTATGTGGTTCTCACTGGTCAATCAAACAGGACCTCAGCTGATGATGGTAATCCGGAGTTCAGTGATGTGTGAAGATGCAATAATGCAATTGAATATTTTGTCTAGTTTTGGAACATTTTTTGATCAAGGAGTTTGCTGTCCTGGCTATATGTTCAGCCATTCCTTTTGAACAAAGATATCGGGGTGATGATATGACATGGCCGATGGACCCATCATTCACACATGTCCTGGGAAGCTTTTCCATTATGTTGTGGATTGTTGGCAATTACCACATCTACTGAGGCACCAAAAAGAGTAAAGATGGCAGTGCTAGCCACTGTTGTACTCAATCGCCACAATTTTGCACCCACATTCACCGAGAGCACAAATGGCAACGTGGATGCAGAACCTTGTGAGGGTCGGGAAACAAGATTCTCGTCAATGAGATCTTGTTTTCCGGTTCCCTGCACTTGTGACGTAATGAGGTTCCTGCTTAGGAAGGTCGGGAACCTCAAAACATTATAAAATATTTAAAGGGCTTCCCCAACATTTCGCTCCTGCCAATTTTAGAACTTCCCCTTGTTGGCGAGATGTCACATCCGCAAGGTTTACAACTGGTTTTGCAAATCGTGAAGAAGGCAAAGTTTGTTTATTTATTAGTGTCACAAGTGGGCTTACATTAACACTGCAATGAAGTCACTGTGAAAATCCCCTTGGGGGCCTACCGGGGGCTCACAGGAGTGTGAAACCCCGGGGGAAGAGGGAAATGTCTGGGCAGTACCCTGGCACTGCCCCCAGCACCTTGGAAATTTCACCTGGCACAGTGCCAGGAGGCACTGCCAATGTTCCTGAATTTGTCATCCAGAAATCTATACTAATAAGTTAGAGAACTAATTAAAATCTCACCATGGCAGTAGAAGATTTAAGCTCAGTTAAAAAAAGATCCATTACAGGTAAAAAAAAAGTGAAGTTCTCACATTTTCAGCAACGAGAAAGATTCATTAATGTTATTTATGGAAAGCAATGATAATATTGTGCTTTTAAAACAGCACAACATCCTAAGGCCCTTCAAAAAACATTATCAAACAAAATTTGACAACAAACCATAAATGGACATTATGGCCCAGATTTTTCAGTCTGCAGTGAAGTGACAATGGTTCTTACTGACTTTATAGAAAGCTACCCACAAAAATCTAGTGAACTTTGGTGTGAATTTCACCTTTCCTCACAAACTTTATTCTGATGTTTAGCAACAGTGATCAAGCAGGCTAAGCCGTCAATCACTTTGAAGAATTCTAAAAGATGGCAAACCAGGAAGTAAAAACACTGATTATTCTTTCTGTTTTACTCATTTTACAGAGAGCAGAACAAAGATTGGACATATACATGAGATTAAGGTAGAAACTGAAATAACAAAAACAAACTTTAAAAAATATTATTTTATAATGGAAAAATTGACATTCAACAAATAAATAATTAGGTTTTTAGGACCAGAGGTGTTGTTCAGAAGTAATTATTATTATGCTATTTAAAACCTCAGTTACACCTCATTTAACAAGATGTAACTTTTCAAGAGTTTCTACAGCAAAACTAATAATATAAATAATGGAAGATTATTTCAAATCAAATGATTTTTAAGATTTCCATCTGCAAAATTTTCCAACAGTGCATGCTGTAGAAGAGTAAGGAATTTTTAGTTCTTTTCAGTTCTCAGCAAAAATATATTCCAGCAAAAAACAAGGATTGTAAGAAAAGGGAGAACCAGCCGTGGATAACGAAGGAAATAAAGGAGAGTATTAAAATAAAAACAGCTGCGTACAGAGTGGCCAAAAATAGTGGAGAAACAAGTGATTGGGAAAAATTTAAGAAACAACAAAGAGAGACTAAGAAAGCGATAAAGAAAGGAAGGATAGACTATGAAGCTAGGCTAGCAATTAATATAAAAAATGATAGTAAAAGTTTTTATAAATATATAAAAAGGAATAGAGTGGCTAGAGTGAATGTTGGACCCTTGGAGGACGAGAGGGGGGAGTTAATAGTGGGAAATGAGGATATGGCTGAGTCTTTAAATAAGTTTTTTGTGTCGGTCTTCACGGTGGAGGACACAAATAGTTTGCCAAATATTAACGATAGAGGGTTGGCAGCAGGAGAAATACTTAATACAATTAATGTTACCAGAGAGGCAGTGCTGGGTAGACTAATGGGACTGAAGGTGGATAAGTCCCCGGGTCCGGATGGAATGCATCCCAGGGTATTGAAAGAAATGTCAGAGGTAATAGTGGATGCGTTAGTGATTATTTATCAAAACTCGTTGCATTCTGGGCTGGTGCCGGTTGATTGGAAAACGGCTAATGTTACGCCGCTGTTTAAAAAAGGAAGGAGACAAAAGGCGGGTAACTATAGGCCGGTCAGCTTAACGTCTGTAGTAGGGAAAATGCTGGAATCCATTATTAAAGAGGAGATAGCAGGGCATCTGGATAGAAATGGTTCGATCAATCAGACGCAGCATGGATTCATGAGGGGAAAGTCGTGCTTGACAAACATGTTGGATTTTTATGAAGATGTGACTAGGGCGGTTGATGGAGGAGAACCGGTGGATGCGGTGTTTTTGGATTTCCAAAAGGCGTTTGATAAGGTGCCCCATAAAAGGCTACTGAAGAAGATTAGAGCACACGGAGTTGGGGGTAGTGTGTTAAAGTGGATTGGGGACTGGCTATCCGACAGGAAGCAAAGAGTCGGAATAAATGGGTGTTTTTCCGGTTGGAGGAAGGTAACTAGTGGCGTGCCGCAGGGATCGGTACTCGGGCCGCAACTATTTACCATTTATATAGATGATCTGGAGGAGGGGACGGAGTGTAGGGTAACGAAGTTTGCAGACGACACAAAGATAAGTGGAAAAGTGAATCGTGTGGAGGACGGAGAAGATCTGCAGAGAGATTTGGACAGGCTGAGTGAGTGGGCGAGGATATGGCAAATGGAGTATAACGTTGAGAAATGCGAGGTTATACACTTTGGAGGAAATAATAACAAATGGGATTACTATCTCAATGGAAACAAATTAAAACATGCTACCGTGCAAAGGGACCTGGGGGTCCTTGTGCATGAGACGCAAAAGCCCAGTCTGCAGGTACAACAGGTGATCAAGAAGGCAAATGGGATGTTGGCCTATATTGCGAAGGGGATAGAATATAAAAGCAGGGATGTCTTGATGCACCTGTACAGGGCATTGGTGAGGCCGCAGCTGGAATACTGTGTGCAGTATTGGTCCCCTTATATGAGGAAGGATATATTGGCATTGGAGGGAGTGCAGAGAAGTTTCACCAGGTTGATACCGGAGATGAGGGGTTTGGATTATGAGGAGAGGCTGAGGAGATTGGGTTTGTACTCGTTGGAGTTTAGAAGGATGAGGGGGGATCTTATGGAGACTTATAAGATAATGCGGGGGCTGGATAGGGTGGAGGCGGAGAGATTCTTTCCACTTAGTAAGGAAGTTAAAACTAGAGGACACAGCCTCAAAATAAAGGGGGGTCGGTTTAAGACAGAGTTGAGGAGGAACTTCTTCTCCCAGAGGGTGGTGAATCTCTGGAATTCTCTGCCCACTGAGGTGGTGGAGGCTACCTCGCTGAATATGTTTAAAGCGCGGATGGATGGATTCCTGATCGGTAAGGGAATTAAGGGTTATGGGGATCAGGTGGGTAAGTGGTACTGATCCACGTCAGATCAGCCATGATCTTATTGAATGGCGGGGCAGGCTCGAGGGGCTAGATGGCCTACTCCTGCTCCTATTTCTTATGTTCTTATGTTCTTATGAATTACTGATAGCAAGTTTTGAAATTCTACCCTTAACTGCACATAAGTAGACATTTGGAATTGCTGTGAGGTTCACACTTGCAATGATGGCAAATACTTACAGTCTTACCATCATTATTACCACAAAATCTGTACATTTGGACAGCTGACCAAAACCTGTGTCAAAGAGATAGGTGTAAAGTAACATTATAAAAGAGGGAGAAAGCTAAGAAGTTTAGAGACTTAAGGAAGGAGTTGTAGGGCCATCAATAGTGGAGTGATTAAAATCAAGGATGTGCAAAAGGCCAGAATTCGAAGAATGCAGAGTTGTAGGGTTCTAGGAGATTACAGATATAGCTATAGAGAAGGAAAAGGCCATGGAGGAATTTGAAAGCTGGGATTTAAAATGGAGACTTTGTTGGACTAGGAGCCAATGCAGGTCAGCAAACACAGGGATGATAAGTGAATGGAGCTTGGTGTAGAGTTTTGGATAAGCTCAAATTCATAGAAAATGTAAAATGTGATGCCAGCCAAGAGACAGTTGGATTAGTGGACAACAGAGACTTGAGCTTGAATTTTACGCTCCCTCCGGCAAGGTTTGAGGCAGGGGGAGTGTGAAATTGCTGGACGAAATTCCCTATGGGATCCCACCCTCCCTGACCCAGGTGCGATTTTAAGGTGTGGTGGGCAGACTTCGGATAGGAAGCCAGCCCTTGACCATTTTAAGGCCCTTAAGTGACCACTTAATGGCCTTTTCCCACCCAGCCTCAATTTTCAGGCTGGTGGGTAAAGGATAACTGAAGGTGGGAAATAAAAAAATTCACTATCCTTAATCTCAGGTGGGAGGGTGCGGGGGGTGAGCAGCTCCATCGCCTTGAAACTCATGGACCAGACCCTGCTATACCTCCCTTCCAGCTGGCTTATTACCCAATTATCCACTTGTCACCTACTCCGACACACCTCCATAAGACTCCCTTAGGGTATCCCCTACTCTCCTCCCCAGGACCCCTGCCATTTGCCTTCATACTGGCTTTCTGCACTTAGTCCCAGGCACAGAGCAGCAGTGCCTCTTCTGGCCACTGCAGTGCTGTTCCTGGATCAGCTGGAGAGCTGTCAGCCAACTGGATTAGTCATCAGTTCAATCAAAACTCCTTTGAGTGTAAAATGATAGCAGGTTTGTCAGAGTCAGTGGGAATGCATTCCCTGACTCTCCAGATGGCAGGGTTGAGCTCCCGCCATCTGAAAAACTCAGACCATGGATCAAGATTTCAGAAGCAGTTACATTAAATCAGGAATGAAAATGGGTGACGTTACAGAGGCAGTTTTAATGATGGAGCAGATATATGATCAGAAGTTCATCTCAGGGATGCCAGATTTGTGATGGACCTGGTTAACTCTCAAACAGTGCCAGGAAGAGAGGTGTAATCAGTGGCTCGGGATCGGCTGATGGCAATAGCTTTAGCCTTCCCAGTATTTAGTTGGAGGAATTTTCTGCTTATCCCAGTAAAGCATGTCAGACAAGCAGTGTGACAAATCAGAATGTGCAGAGATTAAGAGGTGACTGGTAATGTTGAGCTGGGTAACGTCAGCATACATGTAGAATCTGATGTGCTTTTGGATTGTGTTGTTGATTGCCTGCATATGAATGATGAATAGAAGTGGGCCAGGAGTAGATCATTAATAGTTGCATAGTTATTGGTGTGAGAATGTGACTAGAATCTTTGCAGGTAATTCTGTAACTGACTGGGTAGAAAAAGAATCACGTGAGGGCAGAGGCGGGGGAGAGGCTTGGAGGAGAATGATTTAGTCAAATGTGTTGATAGGTTGAGAAGGATGAAAAAGGATAGTTTACCAATCACATAGGATGTTATTTGTAACTTGGATAAGGACCATTTCAGTGCTGCGGCAAGGGTGGAAACCTAATTGGAGGGATTCAAGCATAGAGTTGTGGAGAAGGTGAGCATGAATTTAGGAGGTGACAAAACCTTTAAGGATTTCAGAGAGGAAAGTGAAGTTGGAAATAAGGCGATAATTTGCAAGGACAGAGTAATCCAACCTGACACCCTTACCTGGTCTAGGCTATTGTGATTCCAGTCTACACTGTTTGGTTCACTTTTAACTTACCGCTGAAGTGTGAAGCAACTCATTTGCATGAATAGGCTGGAAAATTAAGCGGAGAAATGGCAGATGGAATTTAATCCGGACAAATGCGAGGTGATGCATTTTGGTAGATCCAATTCGGGTGGGAGCTATGAAATAAATGGCAGATCCATCAGGAGCATAGATACACAGAGAGATCTGGGAGTACAGGTCCACAGATCCTTAAGAGTGGCCGCACAGGTGGAAAAGGTGTTGAAGAAAGCATATGACATGCTTGCCTTCATTAGACGGGGTATAGAGTACAAAAGTTGGCAAATTATGTTACAATTGTATAAAACATTGGTGAGGCCTCATTTGGAATACTGCGTCCAATTCTGGTCACCACACTACTAGAAGGACGTAGAGGCATTGGAGAGAGTACAGAAAAGGTTTACCAGGATGTTGTCTGGTATGGAGGATATTAGCTATGAGGAGAGATTGAACAAACTAGGATTGTTCTCCCTGGAAAGATGGAGGCTAGGGGCGACTTAATAGAAGTTTATAAAGTTATGAGGGGTATGGATGGGGTGAGCAGTTGAAAGCTTTTTCCCAGGCAGAAATGACAGTTACAAGGGAGCACAAGTTCAAGATAAGGGGGGAAAGATTCAATGGTGTCATGTGGGGAAAGTTTTTTTACACAGAAGGTGGTGGGGGCCTGGAATGCACTGCCAAGTGAGATGGTTGAGGCAGATACAAAGAACAATACAGCACAGGAACAGGCCCTTCGGCCCTCCAAGCCTGCGCCGCTCATGTGCCCACTAGACCATTCTTTTGTATCCCTCTATTCCCAGTCTGTTCATGTGGTTATCTAGATAAGTCTTAAACGATCCCAGCGTGTCCGCCTCAGTCACCTTGCTTGGCAGTGCATTCCAGGTCCCCGCCACCCTCTGTGTAAAATACGTCCCCCTGACATGTGTGTTGAACCTTGCCCCCCTCACCTTGAACCCGTGACCCCTTGTGTTCGTCATCTCCGACCTGGGAAAAAGCTTCCCACTGTTCACTCTATCTATGCCCTTCATAATTTTATACACCACTATTAGGTCGTCCCTCATCCTCCGTCTTTCCAGGGAGAACAACCCCAGTTTACCCAATCTCTCCTCATAGCTAAGACCCTCCATACCAGGCAACATCCTGGTAAACCTTCTCTGTACTCCCTCCAAAGCCTCCACGTCCTTCTGGTAGTGTGGCGACCAGAACTGGATGCAGTATTTCCAAATGTGGCCTAACCATCGTTCTATACAGCTGCAACATCATATGCCAACTTTCATATTCTATGCCCTGTCCAATAAAGGCAAGCATGCCATCTGCCTTCTTCACCACCCTCTCCACCTGTGCTGCCACCTTTAAGGATCTGTGGACTTGTACACCCAGGTCCCTCTGTGTGTCTATACTCCTGATGGTTCTGCCATTTATTGTATAGCTCCCCCTTACATTAGATTTACCGAAATGCATTACTTCGCATTTATCTGGATTAAATTCCATCTGCCATTTCTCCGCCCACTGTTCCAGCTTGTCTATATCCTGCTGTATTCTCTGACAATGTTCATCACTATCCGCAACTCCAGCAATCTTCGTGTCATCCGCAAACTTACTGATCACACCAGCTACATCTTCCTCCAAATCACTTATATATATCACAAACAGCAGAGGTCCCAGTACAGAGCCCTGCGGAACACCGCTAGTCACAGACCTCCAATCGGAAAAAGACCCCTCCACTGCTACCTTCTGTCTTCTATGGCTAAGCCAGTTCTTCACCCATCGAGCTAGCTCACCTTTTATCCCGTGAGATTTAACCTTTTGCACCAGCCTGCCATGAGGGACCTTGTCAAACGCTTTACTAAAATCCATATAGGCTACATCCATGGCCCTTCGTCAATCGTTTTTGTCATCTCCTCAAAAAACTCAACCAAATTTGTGAGGCATGACCTCCCTCGGACAAAACCATGCTGTCTATCGCTAATGAGATTATTCAGTTCTAAATGTGCATATATCCTACCTCTAAGAATCTTCTCCAACAACTTCCCTACCACAGACGTCAAGCTCACCGGCCTATAATTACCCGGTTATCCTTGCTACCCTTCTTAAATAACGGGACCACATTTGCTATCCTCCAATCCTCTGGGACCTCACCTGTGTCCAGTGAAGAGACAAAGATTTGTGTTAGAGGCCCAGCAATTGCATCTCTCGCCTCCCTGAGGAGTCTAGGATAGATGCCATCCGGCCCTGGGGATTTGTCTGTCTTAATGTTTCCTAAAAAACCTAACACTTCCTCCATTGTAATTGAGATTTTTTCTAATGGGTCAACACATCTCTCTGAGACACTACCAGTCAACATGTCCCTCTCCTTTGTGAATACTGATGCAAAGTATTCATTTAGGATCTCACCTACTTCCTTTGGTTCTAAGCATAATTCCCCTCCTTTGTCCCTGAGAGGTCCAATTCTTGCCCTAACAACCCTCTTGTTCCTAACGTATGTATAAAATGCCTTAGGATTCGCCTTAATCCTGTCTGCCAAGGACATTTTGTGAGCCCTTTTTGCCCTTCTAAGTCCCTGTTTGAGTTCTTTTCTACTTTCTCTGTATTCCTCCAGTGCTCCATCTGTTTTTAGCTGCCTGGACCTCATGTATGCCTCTTTTTTCTTTTTGATTAGACCCACAATTTCACTGGTTATCCACGGCTCCCGAATCCTACCTTTTCTATCCTTCCTCTTTACAGGCACATGCCTGCCCTGCAGTCCTATCAACTGCTCCTTAAAAGACTCCCACATGCCAGATGTGGATTTACCTTCGAACAGCCTCTCCCAATCAACAGCCACCAAATCCTGCCTAATCCGGCTGTAGTTAGCCTTCCCCCAATTCAGCACCTTACCCATAGGACAACACTCATCTTTTTCCATTACTATCCTAAAGTTTACAGAATTGTGGTCACTATTTGCCACATGTTCCCCTACTGCAACTTTGATGACCTGACCGGGCTCATTCCCCAGTACTAGGTCCAGTATAGCCCCTCTCTAGTTGGACTGTCAACATATTGTTCCAAAGAGCCTTCTTGTACGCATTTTATAAATTCTTCCCCGTCCAGGCCCGCAGCCCTAAGCGATTTCCAGTCTATGTGAGGGAAATTAAAGTCTCCCACTATAACAACCCTATTTTTTCTGCACCTGTCCAGAATCTCCTTACATATCCGTTCCTCAACTTCCCGTGGGCTGTTGGGAGGCCTGTAGTATACTCCCAGCATAGTGACTGCGCCCTTCCTGTTTCTGAGCTCCACCCACAGTGACTCGTTACCTGACCCTTCCATATTGTCCACCCTCTGTACCGCTGTAATATGCTCCCTAACCAGCATTGCTACTCCCCCACCTCTCCTCGCCCCTCCTCTGTCTTGCCTAAAACACTTGTACCCAGGAATATTCAGCTGCCAGTCCTGTCCTTTTAACCAAATCTCCGTCACTGCAACCACATCCAAGTTCCGCGCAAGCATTAAGGCTCTAAGCTCGTCTGTCTTGCCCGTGACGCTCCTTGCATTGAAGCAGATGCACTTCAGACCTCCAGGCCCACTGAGGTCATCCTCCCCCAGAATGCTCTTCCTCTTAGATAGCCTTGCCTTAGCCCCAACCTCGTCCCCAGCCTCTATGCTTATTGACCTATTGTTCTGATCCCCACCCCCCTGCCACATTAGTTTAAACCCACCCGAACCACACGAGCAAAACTCCCAGCTAGGATATTCGTACCCCTCCAGTTTAGGTGCAACCCGTCCTTCTTGTACAGATGCCATCCTCTCTTGAAGACTTCCCAGTGATCTATGAATTCGAAACCCTCCCTCCTGCACCAGTCCTTTAGCCACGCGTTCAGCTGTACAATCTCCCTGTTCCTAGCCTCACTAGCACGTGGCACTGGGAGTAGTCCAGAGATCGCTACCCCAGAGGCCCTGCTTTTTAGCCTACTACCCAACTCCCTGAATTGCTCTCGCAGGACCTCCCTGCTCTTTCTGCCTACATCATTTGCACCAATGTGGACAATGACGTCTGTCTGGTTACCTGCCTTTTTTAGGATGCTTCCTACCCACTCAGAGACATCCAGGACCCAGGCACCAGGGAGGCAGACTACCATCCTGGAGTCTCGTTCACGCCCACAGAACCGCCACTACTATTGCTCTCCTGGTTCCCCTCTTTCCCGTCCGAGCCACAGAGCCCGATTCCGTGCCAGTGACCTGGTCACCGTGGCTTACCTCTGGAGGGTCATATTCCCCCCCCCCCCCCGTATCCAAAATGGTATACTTATTTTGGAAGGGGACAACCACAGGGGATACCATCACTGACTGCTCTCTACCCTCCTCTCTCCCGTCTGACAATCATCCCTTACTGTTAAGGGGGACAACCACCGGGGTACTCTCTGGTACGTGACCTTTACCCTTCCTAACCGTAACCCAGGTGCCTTCCTCCCGTGGCCCTGGTGTGACGACCTGCCTGTAACTTCTATGATTAACTTCTCATTTTCTCTGACTAGACTAAGGTCATCGAGCCGCAGCTCCAGTTCCCTAACGCGGTCTCTCAGGAGCTGCAGTTCGATGCACCTGGCGCAGATATGGACTTCCGGGAGACTAGGCGACTCCATGAGCTCCCACATCCGACACCGACAGCAAAACATTGGCCTCCCACTCATAATTACCCCTTCCTTTAAATTACTGGATGAACGAAGAACAATGCCTACCCTGCCTCTGCCTGTTTACGCCGAAGCCCGTTAAGCCAAAGCCCTTTAGCTCTCACTCTGCTCCCTGCTCACTCTGCTGCCCGCTAACGGCGCTGCCCGCTGGATAGTGCGGCCTGCTTTTAGACCTCCCGCGCGCTTAAAAAAAACAAATTTTCTTCCCAGGTCACCCCGCGGTCGGCCTACTTCCGTTTTTCCCTTCAACTACTAGACTAAGAAACCCCGCGAAAAAGTAAGTAAAATAAAGTAAAATAAAGCCAATCTCTTACCCTTTCACTCTAGCCACCAGCCACTCCTCTCTCTCTTGCTCTGGTCGAACAATGAGCAACATTGTTACATTATACATAAGCAACATTTAAGACTTATCTGGATAGACGCATGAACAGACAGGAAATAGAGGGATATAAGTGGTTGGTCTAGGTGGGGCAATGTGATCAGCGCAGGCTTGGAGGGCCAAAGGGCCTGTTCCTATGCTGTATTGTTTTTTGTTCTTTGAATTGTTGCAGCAGTTTAATACACAAAGGCCAAACACCACCTTCTCAGGGCAATTTGCCAGCACCACTGATTTCCTGATAATGAATAATTTAAAAATTACTGTAAGGGTGTGTCACAATGAATGAGAATTTCTATACAATGATCAGTATCGCAAATACATACTTGGCTCATGATATATTTGGATGATGTTTACATTTACAGTATTCATTGTGAGATTACTCTGTTACAAAATCCTTCCAATTTTAATGCAATTAACTCTGTTTCGCCATAGATGCTGTTTACAACGTTGAATATTACCAGCATTTTCTCTTTTTATGCCTATAATAATTTGAGAGTTTTACTATTTTAGATATGTCAAGTTGAATTTTTTTGTGTTGTGCAGGAAAGATGGAAAATACCAATAAGCTAACAAATCTGGATAAAATTTTATTAAAACTAGGTAAGAATATATAAGTGATAAAGCAAACAATAATAAATATTATACTGAAGGTATATAATATGTTGTTATTCAATATTTTGATGTATTTTTAAAAATTCTCATTTATCTGAATATGACTAGTATTTCAGGTAGATCAGGGTTCACAACAACAAAAAGAAGTCAAGCAGCAGATTCACAGTAAGTTGTTTTTCTTATCCTATATATAGTGTCAATAAGAACAAATTGGAATGTAAGGGTAAAGGTTAAGGATTTTTTCAAAGTGCCGGTCCTGCTGCGAAAAACGGGGGGAAACCCAACGGCGTGAAAACTCAAGGTATATTCAGCCTCTTTAATAGAATTTGTTTTCCATGTGGTTCACACTGCACTCATGGTGGCTTACCTCTGATTCACTCGCCCCAGGAAAACCTAATCTCTGTAATCAGTTGGGCGCTTCTTTTAAACGCCTCCCCAGCACTTGTTCCAAGTCCAGTCAGGGATAGCTGCCAGGAAGACAGCACCATGTTACACAGAAGGAGCGCTCACCAAACTCCTGGATGGTGTTGAGCAAAGGCGTGACATCCTGTACCCACGATCGGCCAGACATCCAGCAAGCAAGGTCACCAACCCCGCCTGGGAGGCTGTGGCCGCAATAGCGAGTGCCAGCTTGTTCCATAAGAAGATGGGGCTACAGTGCCGAAAGAAGATGAATGACCTTGTTTGTGCAACCAGGGTAAGCCTGCCTCCTCATTTCTCCCCTGCACCCCTTCATACACCCATCACACCACTACAGAGATCTCTCTCCCAGCCACCTCACGAGCCCAACACTTGTCATGACGTGGCGCTCCTCCATCTCCTCCCAGTCCAGCTGCTCTTCCTGTTGCAATACCAGATTGTGCAAAGCACAGCAGACCACTATGATGTGAGACACCCTCTGATTTAATTTGATTTGATTTCTGGAGGTTGCATTGGAGAGCTTCCCCCGACCAATTCAGGTACAGGTACTGTGTCTTGAGCAGTCCAATCGCCTGCTTGACCAACATATGCGTTGACGCATTATAGTGAGTCTCAGCGGGTGTTTGTGGCCTCTGCACTGATATCATCAGCCATCTCCTGAGTGGGTTCCCTTTGTCCCTGAGGAATCATCCCACCAGTCGCTGCTCTCCCTCAAAAATGGCTGGGATCTGCGAGAGCCCCAAGATGTAACTATCATGGACACTCCCAGAGAAACAGGCACGTACCTGCATGATGCACACTGCGTGGTCACCGAAATCTGGATGTTGAGGGAATGGTATCTCTTGCGGTTCAAAAATGGCAATCGATACTGCCATAGGGAGCGCAGAGCCACGTGGGTGCACTCGATAACACAGTGTACCAAGGGCATACCTGCTGTGCAGGCAAAGCCCATGGTCCTGGCGTCTTGCCTTGTCCAGGTTCAAGTTGATGGACATGTGGGCCCTCACAACTAACGCATCAGTGACCACCCTTATGCATTCGTGCACGGCTGATTGGGAGATCCACAGATTACCCGTGCAACGCTGAAACAAGTGGCTGGCATAGAAGTTCAAAGCAGCAGTGACTTGCAAGACCGTAGGCAATGGGAGATCTCCCAGTCCATGTGGTGCCAATTCTTGCATCCGCCATCCCCGTGACAAACACAGTCTTCTCCAGCGCTGCCCTTCTGAAATCTGCATTTCTACAGCGGAATACCCGTGGCCAATCGTGTCTGTTCCAAGGCTCCACTATCTATGGCCCTGCTCCCAGAAGATTAACGAACCCTGCCTTCCCCTATTCTGCAGGGCGCTGGTCCTGACTGCGTGCAGCGGCATATCAATGTCACTGCTGCTGCTTGATCGCCAGAATTGCCAGCTTGACTGGCTCCATGATTGTCTCGAATCAAAAACTGAAATGAAGAGAAGTTTAATTGGTTTCAAATAAAATAGTTGGAAGCTTAGTCCCCAAGCATTAAACTCCAAAGTGAGCAATGAGGGGTCCTGACAATGCTCTGATCCACAGCTCTCTTAGGATTTGGGACATCCTTCTATAGGAGTGCCTTTCCAATGAGCCTCAATCCTGTGACACAATAGCCTCTTCATCACAGTGGCCCTGAATGAAGCGCCTCGGTCCTTGAGAGTCTCAGCCGGGCCATGTGACTCCCCTAAAAGTGACGAATGAGGGCGGTTGAGTGCATTCAATGACCTGTGTTCTGAACTCCCTCATGCACTTGTGACCTCACAGGGGAATGCGACGCTGTCACCTGTCATCTGAATGGGGTGACTGATGAGCGACTTCACCATAACGCCTTGAACTGAGGCCACATTGTGTCACCTCTCTGTTATGGAGATATGAGCATTAGTCTTGGAGTTCAATGCTTGGGGGCTAAGCTTCCAACTATTTTGTTTGAAACCAATTAAACGGGGCTAAGCTTCCAAAGGGACATCTATTGGGCACCAATCAGTGGCAAACTCATGCTGTGGCCAGCTCATTGCTGACCAAATTGACACAATTGACTGATCAAGGAAGGGTCAGGGAGCTGATTAGACAACTGGCTTCCCTTTGTGGCTGGTAGGGCACACCTGATGCATGTGAAGTCAGCAATTTGCAGTCAACTTCATCCTTAGAGGTCATCCTCATTCCCCCAGCTCTCCTAGACTGCAGATTAAATGAGCCTTCCAACTTGGATAGCCTGTCATCTATACACTAATCCCTGACAGCCTGGCCTCCATAACCAGTGGACTTGAACTTCCAGACATCTCATGCTCTCTGGCTTTAAAGTGCTGCCTTCATTCTCCACTCATCCTCCCCTCTGTGAGAGGGTCTTCTGCCCTAATTAAGCTGGAAACCACCCCTTGTCCCCAACTCTGCCCATGCAGCCGAGCATTTCAGGGGACCCCATCCAGGGATCTCACAGACACCTCCTGTCCTGACCCTGTGAATTCACTTGCTCCCATCAGCATTCCAGCTGACTCTATAGAAGGGCAATCCCTCAGCGATGACATCACCAAAAGCCCAGCAAGGAGGACACGGGAAGCGATGCCTGCAAACCAGCTCCCAGATTTCTTTAAACCTAGAAGCTCACAGACATGTAGGGTTGCTAAGTTCTGCAAGAGACCCCACTCCTCTGAAATGCCGCGATGCTATGCCCGCGCCTGATGAATGTTCAGCGAGGGTGGAAGTCCCAGTGGGAAGGCTTGCTAAAAAGATGCTAATGTCTTTAAATGAGGGTCCTGACCTTCTGTGGTGGGATTCTCTTTACACCACCGGCAAGGAGCCTGGAAAATAGGAAAATACGATCTCGCCAGCAAGAATTGCGTTTCCCGATTCTCATCGTATTTTGTGCCTGCATTGTTGTTCACTCTAATGGCTGACGTTTGCAAAAAGGAAATCATGTTTGGCTAACTTATTAATGCTCTTTGAGGAAATGGCAAGCAACATGGATAAAGGGGAAGCAGTAGATATGGTATTCTTGGATTTCCAAAAGCATTGATAAGGTGCCACATCAAAGGTTACAGTACAAAATAAGAGCTCATGCTGTCGGGGATAAAATATTAACATGGATAGAGGATTGGTTAGCTAACAGGCAGCACAGAGTAGGGATAAATAGGCCATTTTTGGGTTGGCTAGCTGTAACTTATGGAATGCCAAAGGGATCTATGCTGGGGTCTCAACTATTATAAACTGCATCAATGACTTAGCTGAAGAGTAAGAAGTCTCACAGAAGTCTTCCAGAAGGAGCAGCACTCCGAAAGCTAGTGGCTTTTGCTACCAAATAAACCTGTTGGACTTTAACCTGGTGTTGTGAGACTTCTTACTGTGTTTACCCCAGTCCAACGCTGGCATCTCCACATCTTAGCTGAAGAGACCAAACGTATGGTTGTTAAATTTGCTGATGATACAAAGATAGATAGGAAGATAAGTTGTGAAGAATGGTTTATATAGGTTAAGTAAGTAGACAATAATTTGGCAGATGGAGTATCTTGTGAAAAAATGTGAAAAACTATAAATTTGTCCACTTTGGCAGGAAGAATATAAAAGCAGTATATTATTTCAGAACTCTGCTGTAAAAAGAGATCTGGGTGTGCTGGTATGTGGATAGTAAAAAGTTAGTATGCGGGTACAGCATGAGATAGGGAGGGTCTTTATTGCAGGGAATGGAATATAAAAGTTGGGAAGTTCTGTTGCAATTGTACAGTGCTCTAATGAAACCACATTTGGATTGCTGGCCTCCTCACAGAAGAACAGATATAACAGCAGTTCAGAAAGAGTAGACTCAATTGATTCCTGGGGTGAAGAGTCTATCTTATGAGGCAGGGTGGCCTAGTTGGGCTTGTATCCACTGAAATTCAGAAGAATGAGAGATGATTTTATAGAAATATAAGGGGTAGATGCCAAGAGGATGTTTTCCCTTATGGGAGAGACTAGCACTAGGGGCACAGTTTAAAAGTAAGGGGTCCCCATTTAAGACAGATGAGGAGAAATTGTTTCTTGGGGATCGTTGGTGTGTGGAAATCTCTTCCCCAGAGAACAGTGCAGGCATGGTTATTGAATATTTTAAGGCTGAGTTTTGATTGACAAGGAAGTTAAAAGTTATAGGGTTAGACAGGAAAGCGGAGTTGAAGCCACAATAAGATCAGCATGATCTTAGCAAATGGTGAAGCAGACTCGAGGGGATGCATGGCATATTCCTGCTCCTAATTTGTATGCTTGTATCCTAGACCTTGAGTGGGTATAGTACTAGCAGCAGTTACTGCCTCTGCAGTGGTGCTGCCAAGCACTGAAGAGTTGTCGGCTTTTGATTCGCTAGCCACTCTTGTGGACAGGACTTTGGTCCCTTAGGTCCTCGATCCCAGGAAAAGCATGCTGCGGCCCAGTTAAGTGGCTAACTGGCACTTAATTCAGCAGGCCTTCCAAAAAAGAGGTGGAGCTCCTGCCAGGTCTCCAGCCGGTAAGGCATGAGTCACTTCCATTAAATACTGCCCATGTTTTAGGGTTTCTTGTTGCCCAGCCATTGTCAATGGGCAGAAGACTAGCCCTAAAATCACTGTAAATATTATAGAATTAATTTGAGTGTCATAATTTTAGAAAACGAGGTAAGTAATGGAAAAATTGTAAATGCAAGATGTTTTGAAACAAGAGCAAAGAACCAGGCAAAAGCAAATTACTGCGGATGCTGAAATCTAAAACCAAAAGAGAAATTGCTGAAAAATCTCAGCAGGTCTGGCAGCATCTGTAAGGAGAGAAAAGAGCTGATATTTTGAGTCCAGATGACCTTTTGTCAAAGCTAAAAGGCACAGAAAAATGAAGATGGCCAATGTTCCGTCAACAGTTCCCAATGAATAGGTCAAGGGCAGGTAATTGTCCCGTCGGGAGTGTCAATTGGAGGCAGAATGTTGGAGGTATGTGAAAGGATCTGTGGAAGGGGGGGAGGACTCTTGCCCAAAGAAGTGGGCACGGAGACAAAGGTGGCGAAAGAAGAGTTCAACATCATGTCGAGCCCGGAATTCATTGAGGTGGGGGACGTAAGGGTACAAAGCTGAGTCCTTTGCTGAGAAGAGTATGCTCAGCCTCAGAGAGGGGAAGGTCGGAGGATATGGTGAACACATAGCAAGGGTTGGGGCTAGAAGAGATGGGATTCGAGGGATTGGGACTGGTAGAGGGCCCAGGATGCGCAGCGGTGTTGATGAGTTTTTAAAGCTTGCATTCCTTGACATCTGCAAGAAATAGGGAAAGTTGTTTGTTAAACGTCAAATGATGCGGAGGATGAAATGAACAAAGAACAATACAGCACAGGAACAGGCCCTTCGGCCCTTCGGCCCTCCAAGCCTGTGCCGCTCATGTGTGCCCAACTAGACCATTCGTTTGTATCCCTCTATTCCCAGTCTGTTCATGTGGCTATCTAGATAAGTCTTAAACGATCCCAGCGTGTCCGCCTCAATCACCTTGCTTGGGAGTGCATTCCAGGCCCCCACCACCCTCTGTGTAAAATACATCCCCCTGACATCTGTGTTGAACCTTGCCCCCCTCACCTTGAACCTGTGACCCCTTGTGTTCGTCACCTCCGACCTGGGAAAAAGCTTCCCACTGTTCACCCTATCTATGCCCTTCATAATTTTATACACCTCTATTAGCTCGAAACTGGGAACAGGGACAGTTTTGTGAGAGAGTAAGACGGTGCTGCTGGCGAGAGATGTCGAGTTTCTTCAGCGAGAACAACAGTTCAAAGAATATTGTATATCCTGTTGCTTGCCATTTTAACACACGTCAGGACCCTGACCTTCCTGTTGCCTACCATTTTAATACACGGTCCCACATGTCTGTCCTTGGCCTGCTGCAACATTCTAGTGAGGCTTACGCAAACTGGAGGAATAGCACCTCATCTTTTGGCTAGGCACATTACAGCCTTCCGGTCTCAACATCAAATTCAACAACTTCAGATGATTAGCTCTACCCCACCTCGACCCCTTTGTTTTCATTTCATTTAATTTTTAACCTTTTATTTCTTTATTGTCTTTCTTTATTTTTTTTACCTCCCCCACTCTTTCCCCTTATTTTAATCCGACCTTTCCTTACCTTTTCTCTCCCTTTGCTTCCCCTTTCCCCCTTTTTCTTCATTTTATCTCTCTCCCACCCCACTTCTCCCCTCCCCCCACATCTTCATCTGTCACAGCTTACCCACTGATTTCAGCTTCTTGGCCGTTTGGCCATTTACACCTTTTATTCTCTCTATGGACTGCCATTAGCAGCCTTTCCTCTTATTTTTATGGCCATTCCCTCACCCTGCAGCATAAATATCTCCCACTTTCTATGCATTTTAGCCTTGACAAAGGGTCATCTGGACTCAAAACGTCAGCTCTTTTCTCTCCCTACAGGTGCTGCCAGACTTGCTGAGATTTTCCAGCATTTTCTCTTTTGGGCAAAGAAACAATCACACTGGAGCAAAATGAAAAATTGGATAATGTCTTGAATAGAAATTCTTCAACAGTTATTTTTGTATTTATATTATAACTTTAGTATATATCGGTGAAGCAAAACCACCAGTGCAACAATTGTAGTCTAAAATTAGCTGAAAATTGGCATTAAAAGGTAGTTACGAACCTTACAGACTTCAATTCTATGAATTGTGCCTGTACTAACTCATGTGTATTGGTGTAGCATTATAAGGTAAAACAGGCTTTGTTTTCCCTGTTTCGCTTCCGATTATATTAACAAAAGATCAGATTTTGGTATTCTAACTTGTATTGTGTGTTTTCTAGTATATTCGGCAACCATTACAAAAAAGAGGCAACACATTGATGAACTGCATGTAAAAAGTAGTCAGCTTGATGATGAAATTAATCGAATGCAGAGGATAAGTGTACACATCATGGAGAACTTTAAAGTGTAAGGATTTTGTTTAATTAAAATTACAAATACTGCTGGTTCAGTTTAGTGTTCACACCTTTCCTAAATATATGTTAGTGAATTATACATGAGTACCTAATCTTTTGTGTTTTTAAAAATTCATCCATGGGAAATGGGCACCTCTGGCTGGCCAGCATTTATTGCCCATCCCTATGTTGTGGGAAATTTACCACCGGAATCAGACTGGAGGTTCAATAACAGTTTTATTTCACATACGAAGCTTCGGGAAAAAGCACTGGTACTCCGCAGTACTTGGCAGCTATTTTCTCAATCATACAATAGCAGTTGATCATTTTTATACCTTTCAGACAATAGGTAGTCCGGACATTAGCCGTTTAAGACATCGTTATAGTTGAGTAGACAGATCATGGTGATCGATAGTTAACACATTGTTACAAGCAGACAGGTACAGACATGGGCAGTTCATAGCATTGTTCATAGAATGGATACATTTCCTCTATCAGTGACTGGTTTCGATCTATGCATACAGTGATTGGTTTTTGTTGCATTCATGTATTTATGTTCCTATCTAGGGCTGATCTTATTATCAGTCTTTATTGTTCTGGGTCTGCCCTTATCTTTAAAGTGCCTCAAGCTCTGACTAGCTTCCAGCAGCATTTCAGTTACTGTATGTTTTAACTTTAAATAACTGTCTGTGCTAAAAGCCAGGGCCTGTTAATGTCCCTTTCCCAGGTAACCATTTTGTGTGCCAGGCAACCATTTTGTGTGCCAGGTAACCATTTCTTTATTTTCCCCACTTCAGTCCCCTCTTTTGGTCAGGATTATGATTTTTAATAATCCCCAAACCAACAGCTGCATATTCACATGTAGAGGTCTGTCTTCTTTCCTCCTTTGCTTCTTCTGGCAACTTCAGGGGCTTCCATCATGGGTTCTTCCTCGATGGTTACACTGGCTCCTGGCACAATTCATGTTACCATTATTTTATAACAGACATTAAGGCATCCGACAATTAGGCAACAGACAATTACAATTGAAATGAGTATGACCAATCCATGTAGTAAATAAGATCCCCAGGATCCACCCACTAGCCATTCCAGCCAGCTACTTCCTTTCTGGGGTCCCTGTCTGAAGTTATCAAGTTGTTCTCTGATGCTCTTAATGACTTGGGTAATGTTATAGGATTCATCTGTGACATGGGTATGCATTTATTGCCTATGATTGTACATACTCCCCCTTGTTGTGCTAACTGGTAGTCCACTGCATATCGTGTCTGCTGTGCATATAATCTCAGTTCAGCCATTTCTTGGTTGACAGCCTCCAGTGCTTTTGAAATGCTGTTTCCTAGGACTGTTAGTCCACAAACAATATGATTCCTATTTTTTGCACTAATTACTCCTGCTGCCCCCCCCCCCCCCTCACCCCCCCAAGAGATAGGGCTCAAGGAACCCATATCCCAGTGATGATCCCATTGTGCCCGGGGCTTCCCAATCAGCGCGGAATTCTTTGCTGATAACCCAGGTTACTATTCTCCTCCGGATATGCCCCTTCTGAGGGCATGGAACAGTGAGTGGTCCTATTGCTCCTACTGCAAAAAGGTTTGGGAGGTTTGGTATTTCTGTCGTGTAAGTACCATTGAAGAGGAACACATATCCCTTCTTAGCCTGGTAACATTTAGTGTCCCGATTATGAGTTTGTTTATATTGCCAATTGCTCGTTTTGCTTGACTCCCCGTTTGATCCCACCACCTGGTAAGTATCAAATGGGTATGTCCATTTGGCTGAGCTTACATGAATCCCATTGCATTGTCCACAAATGAGCTGTATTCCCGCGGTTACATTCAGACATTTCTGTTCATCACAGGTGCAAGTAAACTGCCCCTTATTAACCCGACAATGTTGACGGACACACTGCGTCTGCACGCATGAATCATTCTTGGGGACCAGGCATAGGCACATCCCCATCCCTGCCCTGTAAAACAAAGCAGATAGCCCTGCAGTATCTGAACAAGCTCTTCCTCCCACCTGTTGGAACCCCCTGCACACAGGATCTGTGGGATTTACAAGTTCCACACATCTCCCCTGTATACCTCTTTTATATTTGCCAATTTGTCCCTTACAGGGTGCGTCTGATGTATCTACTGTATATAGGTCATGAGGGGTCCACCCAGGGGTGGCTACAAATAGGGCTTCTACCGATTGTGCTAACGGGTAACATACAGTTCGACCCCCGTGTAAGTGTATATGAGCCTTGTAAAATAGGTTATCCTCCAATCCAGTCAAATTTACAGTCGCGACAACACAAAGTAATACAGTTACATACACGATTACATACATATCCGCAACAAGCCAAGTACCAATCCGAATACTGTAATTTATACAATTTGCAAAAGTTATACTATCAACCCGAACGCGCCAGTTCCTCTTGCTTGCAGTCTTTGCCTGTGTTGAGGAAAGCAATCCGGTCAGTTCATTCATTCATTCATTTCTTTGTGTAATTTCAGCTGGGTCCAATGTTTCCATATACCTTTCCCTCTTATGTCTATACAGGCACAGGTGTCTCCACTAATTATAACTTCATATGGCCCATTCCATTTTGGTGCAAACCCTGGTTTGTCAGGTAATGTTTTTACTAGGACGCGACTTCCCGCTGTTGGGACGTCAGGGAGCATTTGAAGCTCTCTCTGTGCGTCTCTTTTTTCTCGAATGTCTTTTACCAATTTGCGCATCCCTTTTAGTTGGGCGCTTACATATCTCCTGATTTTATCTTTTAGTGGACCTACATCAGTCCCACCTGTTATGGTGCTTTCTGGTAATTGCATCGCCCGTCCTGTCATTAGTTCATAAGGGGTTAATCCGGTTGTCCAGTTTGTGGTAGCTCCTAGTCTCATTAGTATAGTGGGCAGTACCTCTGTTCTCATTTTTCCCGATGTTTGTATGGCTTTAGCCAGTACATTCTTAAGTGTTCTATTCATATGTTCCACCATTCCAGAACTCTGTGGGTGGTAAGGGATGTGGGATTTTTGTTTTATCCCCATCAATTGGCATACTGTTTTTACCACCTTTCCAGTGAAGTGTGTCCCTTGGTCCGAATCGATTTGTAGGGGTACTCCCCATCCAGGGATTACTTCTTCTGCCAATATTCTAGCCACCGTGGTAGTAGTGCAATTTGTAGTAGGGAACGCTTCTACCCACCTGGTGAACTGGTCTATGATAACCAGACAATAGGTTTTGCCATGGGACTGTGGTAGTGGCCCTGTGAAATCTATTTGCAGATGTTCCCCAGGTCCCTTTGGTCTCGGCTGGTGTCCCATCTTAATTTTTATGGGTCGACCAGGGTTGTGTTGCGCGCATGTCACGCATCGGTGACAGTGTCGGGCTATGTCTCTTCCCATTCCTTTCCACCACCATTCCTTTCCTATACTAGTTATCATGGCCTCTCTACCCGCAAGTGAGAGTCCATGGTGTAGTTCCAGTAGGGTGTTTTGTATGCACTCTGGTGCTATTACCTTATCTTCCCGTCTCCAAATGTTATCAGTCCCTTTGACCGCTCCCTGTGCTTCCCACTTCTCCTTTTTCTCTTTTTACTCTTTTGAGGTATCCTCATGTAAGCCCCGAATATCTATTTCATCTCCTGTCAGTTCTGTTGCTGCTATTGGCAGCTCACCAGCTGTCTCCTGTCCTAAGGCTAACTGTGCTGCTCTATCTGCAGCTTGGTTCCCTTTGAAATTTAACCAGTCCGGGTTATCTCTTTCTGGTTCTTTCTGGTGCGCTTTAATTTTGATTACTGCGGCTTCTCGAGGTTTATCGCTAGCTTTCAACAATGCCTCAATTCTTTGTTGGTGTTTAATAGGAGTTCCTCCCGTGATTATGAACCCTCTTCTACCCCATGCTGTCATATAGTCATGTATGACTCCCAACGCGTATTGACTATTGGTATAGATGTTTACCGTTTTGCCTTCAGATAACTCTAGTGCCTGTATGAGTGCCACTAGTTCTGCCACTTGCGTGGATAGACGTCTGTCAATCATAGAATCATCATAGAAACCCTACAGTACAGAAAGAGGCCATTCGGCCCATCGAGTCTGCACTGACCACAATCCCACCCAGGCCCTACCCCCATATCCCTACATATTTACCCACTATTCCCTCTAACCTACACATCTCAAGACACTAAGGGCAATTTTTAGCATGGCCAATCAACCTAACCCGCACATCTTTGGACTGTGGGAGGAAACTGGAGCACCCGGAGGAAACCCACGCAGACACGAGGAGAATGTGCAAACTCCACACAGACAGTGACCCAAGCCGGGAATCGAACCCAGGTCCCTGGAGCTGTGAAGCAGCAGTGCTAACCACTGTGCTACCGTGCCGCCCTTCTTGACCTTCCTGTCTCTAATTTGTCATTTACTACTGCCCACCCTGTCCGGGGTGATCCTTCCATATATTTGCGTGAACCATCCACAAAAAGGGTCTCCTCAGCTGTTGTTAAAGGTATATTCTTTATCCTACCCTCTCCTACGTCCATATCTACATCTCCACAATTGTGTGGCTCTCCTGTGTCTAAAATCCCTTCTGCTGGGTTATTCCCCGTGTCCCTTATTATTATTACGGACTTGCTTGGAGGTAGGAGAACAGCTTCCCACTTAGCCCTTCTCATGTTTGAGACTGACCTTAGTTTTCCCGTGTTCAACATTTCCACCAAGGTGTGTTGGGTGTGAAGGATGATATTCCCTGTCATTATTACTGGCTCGCTAACCTTTACGGCCCAGGCGGCGCAATCCAAGGCGGCTGTGCATTTTGGCAGTCCGGTGACTACTGGCCCTTCTGCGGTTGAATAATAAATACCCTGTGGGTCTCCTTTTGTCGCCATGGTCCTGTGTTACCACTGCGGAATAGAACCCTCCCTCATTGCTACAATGGATATGGAAGTCCTTATTAGACTCTGGTAATCCTAGTCCAGGGGCTGATATCAGTTCTGTTTTTAGTTTGTTGTAAGCCTCTTCCTGCTCGGGTCCCCATTCTACGGGATCTAAAGCAGGTTTTCCCCCTTTGACTAGTCTTTGTATAGGTTCTGCCAATTTTGCGAACCCTGGGATGAAACTTCAGCTATAGTTAAATAATCCTAGCACCTTTCTGACCCCTCTTATGGTGACGGGTCGCAGCATTTGTTGTACTGCCTTCTTTCGGTCTTTTGGCATTTCTTTAAGCCCTTGGGATATAAGGTGTCCTAGGTATATGACCTGTGTTTTCCCGATTTGTGCCTTTTTGGGGCTCACCTTTAACCCTGCGGTTTTTAGTTCGCTCAATACTAAATATAGTGCTTCTTGATGTCCTGACTTGGACTCCGAAACTATTAAGATATCATCTACGTATTGTAGGATCGTGCTACCCTCTGGCAGTTCTACCCTGTTCAGGATGTCACTCATTACTCAATGGAAGATAGCGGGGCTGTTGTGGAATCCCTGTGGTAGGCGAGTCCAAGTGTACTGTTTGTCTCCCACTGTAAAGATGAATTTGTCTTGGGATTCGGGATCCAAGTGTAGGGACCAGAATCCGTTGGCTATGTCCAATACTGTGAATATTTTGTGCTCCTGTGACAGTCCATTCAGGATTGTCGAGGGGCTTGCTACAATGGTGTGCAACTTGGACGTGACTTTATTGAGTCCGGTGTAATCTATCGTGAGCCTATAGCTTCCATCAGGTTTGCTCACTGGCCAGGTTGGGGAGTTAGTGGTGCTTGTGGTTTCTCTCAGAATCCCCTTTTCCACTAACCCTTTAACTATCTCCACTTTAGCTTTCTCTGCCTCTGGTTTTATTGGGTATTGTCGGTGGGGCTTATGCTCCAGTCCAGGTACCTTTATTGGGTCCATTTTAGTCAAACCGGTATCTAACTTTGTTTTAGCCCATACTCCGGGGACGGAAGCACAGATGGCTCCGAACCCTCCTGTCTCTAATTCTCAATTTCTGGTGGTGACTGTGGCCACCTTAATAGTTTCGAGGTGACTTGTGAGTTTCCCTATTCTAGTTTTCTGACCGTCCTGCCTTGGCCAGATTAATTCTCTCTTTCCACAGTCTATCAGAATCTCATATTCTTTCATCAAATCATTTCCCATTATTGTACCCTCATTATTTTTGCACACATAAAACCTCATTGGTATATACAGATTATTTATTTCTACTAACGTGGTCTTGCTCAGGTAGGCGGGTGTTTTGTTCCCTCCTATCCCGGTTAGGTAAATCATTCTATTTGTAGTGGGTAAGGGTAGGTCGGTGACAGATATGGATGCTCCTGTGTCCACCAGCATCTCACATTGCCTGCCCCCTACTAGTGCAGACACATAAATCCTTCCCTCCTTCTTAGCCTTATGAATGGGGGCTGCAGACCATCAATCTTGCTGACCTCAGAGGTTCCGTGGCTCCTCTGGTTCTGCTGTGGTCATGGATCGGGTCGGGGGTCTGCCATGTTTATCCCAACACACTGCTTCTGTGTGTCCATGTTTATTACAATGGCGACAATGTTTCCCACTGCTCCCAAATCTGTTTCCTTTCCTTGGGGCCCCGCAATCCCTCGCAAAGTGTCCTTGCCGGCCACAATTGTGGCAAGTCAGTTTGGACTTAGTTCCGTTCCCGTTACTGTAAGCTGCTACTCTTACTAGCCTTGTTCTTGTCTGGGATTTCTCTTCTCCGCCTCCCAGTATGCCACTAGCCCACTCTACCAACTCATCGTAATCTTGGGACATAATCACTCCCATTTTTCGGATGGTTTGGTGAGCACTAGAGAGTCCATCCTTAAAAGCCTGGATGAACGCTGGATCCCCACGACCTGGGTTTCCTTGTCCTGAGCACTCTTGATATACTTGGAACAACCGTTCCCTGTATTCAGAAGCTCCTTCCCCTTTTAGCTGTTTGGTTATGGTAATTCTGCTCCAGTTAGTAGGAGCATTCCCTAATACTCTCTGAATTTCTGCCTTAAACTGGGTGAAGGGTGCCTGTTGGGCATCTATTTCTGATGTTAGGGCGACTACATGTGTCCACCGTCCCCCACTATAATCCTGTCCTGGAGGAGCGGCGGGTCCACCTGCTACCTGCCTCCACTTATCTGCTGGACAGGCTGCCCTGACCAGTTGGTGTACGTCTCTCAGGTGTAATTGGTGTCCTACCCAGATTGTGTCTAATTCTTCCCAGAATTTAGTGTTTGCGCTTCTAGGTTATAATTTACCCAGGGAAGCCATTATCTGTTGTCTCTCACCTGGGGCGAAGGGTTTATAATTTGCTTTTGGCTGCATATCTGTTCCCCCTCGGGTTACTGGCGCTACTTTGTGTTCTAACGCTTCCCACTCCCTTGGAGGAGCGGTTGGTCCCTGTCGTGTGGACTCATAAGGAGGTAGAGGAACAGTTTCCCCTCTCCATTGATTCTCTCCTAACCTGATTTCGTTTCTCCAGTTCCCTTACTCTGGATTCTAACTCTCTAATCTTTTCTTTATCTTCACTCCACATTTTAGTAGAGGCGACTACTTGCTCAATTAGTCCAGCTAACTGATGTACTAATAATACCCCTATCTTCTTTGTCTTGTTTCTCTTTTCTCTATCTATCCACTTTCTCTGCTGCTCTGAGGTCTGAGAAGTATCCCAGCCATCCCTTTGCATCCTCTTTATTAACGCTTGCCTGTCTGTCATGTACATTTTAATGAGAGAACCTGCAGATCCCCTCTTAACTTCTTTATCTGCCATTTCGCAGACTTCACTACCCCCAGTCACTATTGCCGCCTTGACAACGTGTTTTAGGCACCGTACAGCCACAATTACTCCCTAGTAAAGTGTGCCCTCTACTGTAGGGACTTCACTACCCCCGGCCACTATTACTACTCTAGCACCGTGTTTCACTACCGTCTCAGGGTTTCAATTTATACTCACGGCTTCCACTATTACCACCTCAGCAATGTGCTTCTCCACCGGAGTCCGACGCTAGGTCAGAGTTGATCAGCTCCTTTTCCGCACCGCTTTTACAACATTGACAGTCCAGTACCCAACTATACAAACTTTCATGCAATCAGATGGCAATTCTGCGTTTGTTCGCCACTACAGAGTTTGATGTTAACCGACCTCTGCCACTTATGCTTCACAATCCTAAGTGCCCTTGGTGCCTCTACGCCCACTTCAGGTTCCTGACCTTCACGTGGGGGATTTCCCCTCTTAACAACCGGTCTAAGGCTGCGCGTTTGAGACAGGCACTACCTTGTCCTCTAGTCGGTCAGCACAAGTAACAGTTACTTATCACTATCAACAGTTAGTACTTATCACTATACCATATACACTCAGCGCTTATTACTACAAATACCCCCTAAGTTCAACCCCTTTCAAACTGTATTCTTGACCTTGTCTGACTCCCACAGATTCAGTGATCTCTACCCCGGCTTTCCGATCGTGGCCAATTGATTGAAACTTACCAGTAATAAGATCCTTGCCGACTACGCCAATTGTTGTGGGAAATTTACCACCGGAGTCAGACTGGAGGTTCAATAACACAGTTTTATTTCAGATACGAAGCTTCGGGAGAAAGCACTGGTACTCCGCAGTACTTGGCAGCTACCTTCTCAATCATACAATAGCAGTTGATCATTTTTATACCTTTCAGACAATAGGTACTCCGGACATTAGCCGTTTAAGACATCGTTATAGTTGAGTAGACAGATCATGGTGATCGATAGTTAACACACCGTTACAATCAGACAGGTACAGACATGGGCAGTTAACATAGCATTGTTCATAGAATGGATACATTTCCTCTATCAGTGACTGGTTTCAATCTGTACATACAGTGATTGGTTTTTGTTGCATTTATGTATTTATGTTCCCATCTAGGGCTGATCTTATTATCAGTCTTTATTGTTCTGGGTCTGGTGTCCAAGGTGAATGTTGGACCCTTGGAGGATGAGACTGGGGAGTTAATAATGGGGAACACAGAAATGGCGGAGACACTAAATCAGTATTTTCCTGCAGTTTTCACAGTGAAAGACACTAGTATCATCCCAATAGTAACAGGTAATGCAGAGGTAATAGAAAGGAAGGAACTTAGAACAATCATCATCAACGGGGAACAAGTGCTGAGAAAACAATTGGGATTGAAGGCAGACAGGTCCCCAGGGTCAATTGGCCTACAAACTGGTCTTAAAAGGAAGTGGCAGCGGGGATAGTGGAGCCAGTGGTTATAATATTCCAAAATTCCCTGGATGAAGGAAAGGTAAGTGGTTTGGAAGAATGCTAATTATTTAAAAAAGGGAGGGAGGCAGAAAATAGGGAACTATAGACCAGTTAGTTTAATATCTGTTGTTGGGAAATTGTTAGAATCCATTATTAAGGAAGTAATAACAGGACATTTGGAAAGTCAAAACGCAATCCATCAAAGTCAGCATGGTGTTATGAAGGGTAAATTGTGTTTGACTACTTTGCTGAAGTTCTTCGAAGGTGTAACAAGCAAAGTGGATAATGGGGATCCTGTAGATGTAGTTATATATCTGGACTTCAGTTGTCTTTGATGGAAATCTGTAAAATTCTGAACATTCACAAAATTACCTATTAACCAATAACTTTGGCAGAAGGCAGTATATAAGATGCTGCACAAAAGGTTAATTTACAAGGGGTTAGAGGTATTTTATTAGCTTGGGTAGAGGACTGGCTAACCAACTAAAAAACAAAGAGCTGAGATAAATTGGTCTTTTTCTGGTTGGCAAGATGTAACTAGTGGGATTCGGTCACAGGGTTCGGTCCTTGATCCCCAACTACTTACAATTTATATTAATGACTTGGACACAGGAATAGAAAGTACTAAAGCCAAATTTGCGGATGACACTTAAATAGGTGGGATAGTAACTTGCAATAAAGAAATAAACAACATACAAATGAATATGGATAGGTTGGGTGAGTGGGCCAAAATTTGGCAGATGGAGTTTAAAGTGGATAAGTATGTGGTTATCTATTTTGGTCAGAATGCAAGCCAGTCACCAGACCCCTTTGAGACAGGGGACACCCTGATATGAGTGGAAGATGAGGACTGCAAGGGACTCCTCCCTTTGAAATTGCAAGACTAAACCCTCACCACTGGCCCTGACTTACACTTATCTGCATTCCTGTGTCCTCGCTGGTGCCCCCAGAACCTTTTGCTCCCTGTAGGGTGATGTCCTCCTGAGCACTCATCTCTGAAATCCCCTCAGGAGGACATCACCCTACAGGGAGCTAAAGGTTCTGGGGTCCCCTGGGGTGTCCCCCTCGAAGGTAAGGGCGCCAGGGTAACACTTTTATAGATCTATTGTAAATAACATCAGCATGATGTTAGTGTGGGGCCCTATGAATATTCCGTGAGGGATGAAAGTTATATGAGTCCCTGATAATGAGATAAAAATGTATTAAAATCAGCTTCTCCGCCTCCCTTGGCTTGATCTGCACTATGCCACTGGTGAAGAGCTTTGAAAATCGCAATATTCGATTACGTTACGCTGGTGTGAATCGCACTTTTCAACTCTCATGGCATTTTGACACCACTCCGGAAAACCCGCGCATGGAGAATGCAGGGTCAAAATCTGCCCCTCTAGATTCTGTGGACCAACAATTAATGTTGATATTTATCCTCAAAATAGCTAATTGAAAGATGGCAGCAAATGCTCCCAATGTACTCTTCAATTAGCTACACTACCTATGATTGTGAGACTGTCAATGTGCTCCTGGAAAAAGTGACTGAAGGAAAGATGAAGTGGTCTAATTATCTCCTGCTCTCTGTCCTAAATCTCTTTCATTTAACCTTGTATTTATGTCTCCTGATTCTAGATCTCTCAGGAAATAGCTAATTCATCCCATTCCATCATGAGAAAACACAGAAACTCGGAACATGGCTGGGACAGATGAGAAACCCAAACTTGCTTTGAGCAATGCCACTGGAATAAATTGATATGTCCACTATACTTTAAACCTCATTTTCTAAGTTTATTCCATTTCATTCGTAATATATCTTGACCCACATGTACAAAATTTCAGTTCAGTTGTCTCTGATGGAAATCTGTAAAATTCTGAACATTCACAAAATTACCTATTAACCAATAACTTTGGAGATGTGCTACAAATTATATGCGAAAGAAAAATAATAGCTAATCTGCTGTAATAATTTGATTTGTTTTTATAACATTTGTTCTTGTGATTTTAGCTGGAAGCCAACATGTTTGCTTCTAACACAACATGAAGAGCATTTTGAGAAGCAACTTTTAGAACACCATGCTAGTACCATCCGAGATAAGTAAGGAAGAATAAAGCAATTTTATATGAGAAAATATTGGTGCAGGAATTATACACTAAAATGTTTTTTTTATAAGGATTTCCAACAATTTAACATTACCTATATTAAAGTCCATGGCTAGGATTCACCCAAAAAAATTCTAAGCTCCCAACGTACAGGAAAATGGGAGTAAATCCCGCCTTTTTTATAGCTGATTTCCGGAATGAATCTCCAACACTCTGTTTATCACAGAGAGCCCTAGGGCGGGGCCTATTCCCCCCAATGGCCACCCCCCCCCCCCCCCCCCCCCCCCGGCAGCCCCAAACTCTCACCCACCCAGATCGCCAGCTCTGATCCCCCCGGCAGCCCTGATGCCCCGCCCACTCACCTGGATAGCCAGCCCCAATCGCCCTCACGCCCTCCCTCTCCCAGTGATCCCAATTGCAGAGGGGCAGTGGGTCCTTCCCTCCCCCACTGATTTTCCCCCCAATAGGCCCCACCCCTCTAGGAGGCCCCCCTGACCCCACAGCCTTGACACTTCTCGGTGCCCGGTGGGCAGTGCCAAGGTGTCCCTTGGGCAGTGCCAGTTTTCCCCTTTGGCAGTGTCAGTGCTACTCGAACAAAGCAGCGGGCTGGGAGACTCACACTCCATACCTGCAGTATTTTTTCAAAATTTTATTTGAATTTTTGCACAATCAATTAACTTGAGCTTTTTTAGTTCTCAGATATTAATTCTATTAAATTCCTTTTGGGTAGATACTTTGCCCACAATGATCCTTGGTTGCCTTCTATACCTCGTATTATATATTTTTCCACAAGCCACTAGTAGCAACAATGTCAAGCTCAAATAGCATTTTAAAATAACATTGAAATGTATCCCAGAGACAATGGCTAGAATTCTCCAGTCACGCACCAGCGGGAATGGAGAAATTGGTGCTCAGCCAAATGTTAGTAACTGCAACAGGACCAGAAAATCTGCAGGCAAGGTCAGAAAATTCTGGCCAGTGAATAATGATACATCTAAGCCCTCTAAGCTGCAGAGGGAAAATTAGGAAAGGTAATTGAAAGTGTTTTTTTTTAAAGAATGGTTTGAGTAGGTTGTTCAGGGCAGAAGGGGAAGACGGCTTCTTGACCTACTGTGGACTTTGTGGTGAAGGTACACCCATAGTACTGTTCAGAGGGAGTTTTTGACCCAACAACAGTGAATGAATGACAATATTATTCTAAGTCAGGATGAAGAAGAGTCATATGGATTCAGACATTAACTCTGTTTCATTGTTGAACATGGGAAGGTATGTGTAGCCTATTCTTCCAATTAATCATCACCGTTCATTAATGGATGTGGCATGAATGCGGAGTTTGCAAGTTGGTCATGAAATCGTTTTGTTCTGTCTATCACATGATGTTTCTGCTGTTAAATATTCATGTCGACTTGTGTTGTAGCTTTAGCAGCTTGATATCTCATTTTTAGGTATGTCTGGTGCTGTTCCTGGCATGCTCTCCTGTACATCTCCATTGAACCAGGGTCGATCCCCTGCTTGATGATAATAAGAGAGTAAGGGATCTGCCCGTTCATAAGATTATTGGTTGTGGTTGATACAATTTTATTGCAACTAAGGGCCCATAGCGCCTCGTGGTTGCCCCGGTTTTTACAAACCTGTCATTTTAGAACCAATCGGATGCTTTGCGTGTGGGATGGGGGGAGGAGCAGAGGTTAGAAGTTGGAGGGAGGTGGGGGGCAGGATTGACAGGGATTGGGAAAAGTTTGATGGGATGTGGGGGAGAAGTAGGAAGGAGGGGCTTGAGGGTGGGGTTCACTTTTTAAAGTTTAGTACCACAAAAGTAAATAACATACGCTTCTCAAAATTCTCTTTTGAATTTAGACCAGCATATGAATAGCAGTCTAAATTTTTATTATGCACTAAAGGAGACACAATTCTGATGATATGCTGTGCAGATAGACTACAGACTTGAGGTTCTTGGGCCTTATCTAAATAAATGTAAGAAACTAAAAACTGGGAGTTGATGCAAAACAAGGTTTTGATTCACTATCGCCCATTTTATTACTCTTGCAAAGTTTGGGAACAAAACCCTACATGTCACTAAGAGGTTTCTTAAAGAAAGGTTTACAAATGCGGCCCATCAGGGTTCTGTGTGCAGCCCACAAGACATTTTGTTGCCTATTGCCCATGTGCATGGTTGCCAGATACCACGTGCAGCTTTTTTCCTATCAGTATGACTAAAGTGATACGCACGTAAAGCAAGGGCTTGTGAAATCAGATGCATGCTGATTGCACACAATATTGACTGTGAAAGCCGTGCGCTCCCTCAGCATCCAATCATTTAAAGTTGATAGTTCTTTTAATATATGAATGTTAAAGCATTTTCTATAATTGGTAATGAAATATGTGGTGTGTATTAAATTTAATCAATCTTATTCATGGGGTCATGCTCAGTGAACATGCCCAATTTCAATCTTGCGGCCCACTGAGATGAAGCAGGTCCATTCATATGGCCCACTCTCCAGCCTAGGTTGCCCATCACTGCTCTACTTCATTCTATTTCACCCCATCTTGTACCACCCTGTTTAAAATCGAGCAGAAGGTGGTCTTAATTATCCTTAAAGGGTCAGCATTGGATGATTAACTTCACCATTGCTACAGTCACTCATATTCTAAAGTGGAAGGCCATAGAATCATAGAGATTTACAGCATGGAAACAGGCCTTTCGGCCCAACTTATCCATTTTTTCGGCCCAACTTATCCTTTTTTTAAACCCCAAAGCTTGTCCCAATTGCCCGCATTTGGCCCATATCCCTCTATACCCATCGTACCCATGTAACTGTCTAAATGCTTTTCAAAAGATAAAATTGGACCCGCCTCTACTAGTACCTCTAGCAGCTTGTTCCAGATACTCGCCACCCTCTGTGTGAAAAAATTGCTCCTCTGGACACTTTTGTATCTCTCCCCTCTCACCTTAAACCTATGCCCTCTAGTTTTAGACTCCCCTACCTTTGAGAAAAGATATTGACTATCTAGCTGATCTCTGCCCCTCATTATTTTATAGACCTCTATAAGATCACCCCTCAGCCTTCTACGCTCCAGAGAAAAAAGTCCCAGTCTATCCAGCCTCTCCTTATAACTCAAACTATCAAGTCCCAATAGCATCCTAGTAAATCTTTTCTGTGCTCTTTCTAGTTTAATAATATCCTTTCTATAATAGGGTGACCAGAACTGTACACAGGGTAAATGTACCCTGACAAACCTTATCAGTTTACAGTAATCCTTTTTAACACAGGCATGTTATGCAGTGAGATAGACAAAGGGGACAAGAGTCAGGGGAAGGTCCAACACAACTTCATTGAACAATTTATCAAGGAAAAACAATATTTATTGTACTTTATTGTACTTTAATTAAACTCTTATCAGACTCTATCAATCTCTTCACAAGATTCTTCAGTAAATAGTCTCAAATCTATACTAGCTATCTACTTCTGGCATGCGCTTCTGAGGATTCACTACACCCTATCCACTGATCCCGATCACGTATTTGAACTGTTTGTCTGAAAAGACTGCTAATACCCATTAATAAGCCTGGGGCAGGCTGTTCCTTAGTCTTTGAGGGTTGGTTGATGTTTCAGGATCTGCAGTCATCGATTTGAACTTCCCCTCTTGTCTAGGACTGGTTATGATCCTCAGCTCTTCTCATCAGGGTGATCTTCTGGGTCTGGTCGTTCTGATTATGCTTGCCACGAAGTACAAGGAGCTGGAGATGTTGTGTTGCTTGGCTGCCAGTTGAAGATCCTCTCTGGAGATGCCAGTGAAGATGGTGAAAAAGCAGAGAGCTCTGGAGCTCCAGGCTGCTCCTTTTATCCCCCTTTTTGCACCCTTCTCGAAGATTCTGCGGCCTATATCCAATGCCAACATCGGGCGGGGGCAGGAAGATCCAAGGAGGTGACTACTTTCTGTATTTGGAGATTGCAGAACATGGTTTTGAACCTTCAACTGTCAAGTGCTACCCTTGTCATGCTGTGCCTCTGGCCTCCTACTGAGCTAAGTTCCACCAAGTCTGCATGGCATTCTTCTAACAAAGCAGGTTCACTGAAGGTGTAAACAATGGTTCATTCTAAAACAATGCGGCCATTAGCACCTGGCTAGGCAGTTCCAGGCTTGTCTGCTTTTGACGGGGAATTGATTGTCCAAGGCCTGGCTCCATGAATATTGTCTATTGCAGCTTTGCTGTTTGCAAATTGCTAGGTTTAAACTTTGCTTCCACATTTCAAGTTTTTAACCATGCTCAGGAAAAATATCAATATTTCTGTAACAGTCCTGGAGGTCATGGGTCACCTGACCACATTCTGCCTACTGCATACAGGTGTAATTGAAGAACGATAAAACCTACATTTTATACAGCACATTTCATGATGTCCCAAATCGTTTTAAGTACTTTATAGTACAATTAAGCCCTTTTAAGTTGTAATCGCTCATATAATGAAGGCAACGTTATCAAATGGTGAAGTAGGCTCTGAGTGCCAAATCATCTACTCTAGCTCCTAATGTACATGTTCATGTCATTCTGAATAGATCAGATGAGTTGAGTTAGATGGCCTTTGTCCATAATTATTTTGTGAACAGAAGGTGGAAGCATGGCTGTAGTTCTGTTTATTTTGTTACTAACAAAAGCTTATTGTGAGCGGATTTTGTGGGGTTAAATTGGCAGAACAAGGAGTGCATAATTGGCTCATAGTGAATCAGTAACCTATTTTGCGCTGAATATGATTTGCAAGAATCCTTTTGTCTACTTACCTATATCCCACACTAGGTTGATCCCTTTTGAGTTTTTTTGAGATGTTAAAATATGATAAACGTGTGTTGCATAGTAAATGTTGAAAATATATTGTAGTGACAAGTAGCAATCAGCAGTGTCTTCAGACTTGCAGATCAAGAAAATGAAGAAACAATTGTGAACCAGTCTTTGTCCACTGGTCTCTTAAAGGTTGTGTTACACAGAGACACCCAAGGACTCCAAAGGTTCTCACTGACAGTGCAAATCTATGTTGTTATTCCACTTGCAAAGAGTTACATAGCAAATGGACCCTCATCAGCCACAGCTATCCCTTGAGGACTAAGGGTTGAGAACTCACCCATCATATACTCCAAATAAAGAGTTATGTACATCTCCGTAACACTTATACATTTATGATTGTGTGGCCAAATTTCACTCCAACTCCATTTTCAAGTTTGCTGATGACACCACCATGGTGGGTCGATCTCAAACAATGATGAGACGGAGTACAGGAAAGAAATATAGAATCTGGTGAAATGGTGCAACGATAATAATCTCTCCCTCAATGTCAGTAAAATGAAGGAGATCGTCATTGACTTCGGAAGCAGAGTGGAGGACATGTCCCTGTCTACATCAACAGGGATGAAGTGGAAATAGTTAAGAGCTTCAAGTTTCTAGGTGTCCAGATCACCAAAAAATTGTCCTGGTCCTTCCATGCCGATGCTATAGTTAAGAAAGCCCACCAATGCCTCTACTTTCTCAGGAGACTAAGGAAATTTGGCATGTCCGCTACGACTCTCACCAATTTTTACAGATGCACCATAGAAAGCATCCTTTCTGGATGTATCAAAGCTTGGTATGGCTTCTGCTCTGGCCAAGACTTCAAGAAACTACAAAGGTTTGTGAACGCAGCCCAGTTCATCATGCAAACCACCTTCCCACCCATCGACTCCGTTTACACTACCTGCTGCCTCGGAAAAGCAGCCAGCATAATCGAGGACTCCATGCACTCCGGACATATTCTCTTCCACCTTCTTCCATCAGGAAAAAGATGCAGAAGTCTGGGATCACATACCAACCAACTCAAGAACAGCTTCTTCCCTGCTGCCATCAGACTTTTGAATGGGCCTATCTTATATTAAGTTGATTTTTCTCTGCACCCTAGCTATGACTGTAACACTATATTCTGCACCCTCTCCTTTCCTTCTCCCCTATGTACTCTATGACTGTATACTTTGTATAGTGCACGAGGAACAATACTTTTTGCTGTATACCAATACATGTGAATAATCAAATCAAAAAACTATACGAGGGTCTGGTAACAAGTTGCATTGTTACCAGGGAAGGCAGTGATCAGCACTGCTGCCTCACAGCACCAAGGATTCGATTATGGCCTTGGGTGACTGTGTGGCGTTTTCACATTCACCCCAAGTCTCGTGGGTTTCCTCCGGGTGCTCCGGTTTCCTCCCACAGTCCAAAGATGTGCAGGTTAGGTGGATTGGCTATGCTAAATTTTCCCTTAGTGTCCAAAGATGTGTATATTAGCTATGGTAAATGCACGGGGGTTACGGGGACAGGGCAGGGGGAAGTGGGCCTGGGTAAGATGCTGTTCAGGAGATTTGGTGAAGACACGATGGGCTGAATGGCCTCTTCACTGTAAGGATTCTATGGTTCTTTTGAGGGTGTTCACATGAATGATATTCTTTAAAGGATACCAAAAGAGAAAATGCTGGAAAATCTCAGTAGGTCTGGCAGCATCTGTAAGGAGAGAAAAGAGCTGGAGTTTCGAGTCCAGATGGCTCTTTGTCAAACACTGAGCATGAGGAAGGCTGAATCTCGGAATAAAAGGATTGCAAACATCAAAACCAAAATGCTTTCAGCTGACTATTCATGGGATGATTTTTGGAAAGTGCAATTTATTCACAATGATAGAACACTTGTGATCTTGAGGTGACATCATAACTTTCTATGAGTGGTGCGATGGCACAGTGGTTAGCACTGCTTCCTCACAGCACCAGTGACCCGGGTTCAAATCTGGCCTCAGGTGACTGTGTGGAATTTGCACGTTCTCCCTGTGTCTGTGTGAGTTTCTCCTGGGTGCTCTGGTTCCTTCCCAAAGTCCAAAGATGTGTGGGTCAAGTGAATTGGGCCATTGGATTATGGGGATAGGGCCTGGGTGGGATTGTTGGTGCAGACTTGATGAGCTGAATGGCCTCCTTCTGCACTGTAGGGATTCTATGTGTTATTGTTCAGGTCAGAAACTCCAAATTGTTTTATGGAGCTCTCCTGGATCATAAGTTTTGCATCTTGAATTTGACTAGAATAAGCATGATAGGTTTCACTTCAGGTATGATTCAAATGATCCACGAGGGAGCTTTATCAAACAAAGTTTATTTAAGAATATAGTTAACAGGTATAGTAAGAATATTAGCAATAACTTCTATCAATTACAAACAACATCAAAACAACCATGATAATGTATAACCCTTAACGAATGTAGGAGCTGTTCCAATCAAACCAATCCCACAAACAAGACCCTTCAAACAGGTTCAGTAGAGCATAATGTTCATGTGCTATTGGAATTGAGTCCTTTGGATGAAGCCTGCAGTTCTCTGGATAGACGTAGAACAGTTTGAAGTCAGAACAGCTTCCCAAAACACCAGGAACTCTAGGCAAGACACCAACAGCAGATTCCCTCTTGAGAAAGGCAAGACCTTGGATAACCAGCAGAACTTCCCAAAACCCAGGGAGAGAGAGAGAGAGAGACACTTCTTTTCAGCTTGATGCACCTTCTAAAAACTAAAACTCAAATTAAACAGCAGCTCAAACTGAAAACAAATGAACTGTCACTTGACCTGCCAACCGTTTTTTCCCAACAATGCAGAGTCACAAAATCCCAGCACAAAATAAACAAACCCCCAGTTAAGCAGCAATAAAAAGACATCTCCAGACAAGCTGATGCCACAATGATATCAGCTAATGCTGTGAGCTGAGAAACACTGAAGGTTTGAAAGCTGCAGAGATCACACTTTAAAAAAATCCCTTAAAGGTATACTAATGTGACGTGAGATTCTATATTTCCTAACACTATCACTATACCTTAGTGCAACTCCAATATCCACAGCATGAGTGGAAGTAGCATCTGATGCCTCTGGCAGGCATCCTCTGGTGGCCTAAGCCCTGGAGGGCCCCAGCCTCATAAGGATCTCCTGCAAAAGCACTTTTGGCACTTGTTGTAGTTGGTCCAGACACAGATGAAGGGGGCTCTGAGTGGCTGCACATGCTTGGAGTATCCTGAGTGGAGTCCCCAGGGATGTCTGGCTAGCGCGTATCCTCCCTGTTGGTGTCAGAGGTCCCCAGCAAAGTCCTGCAGGAGATGGGGCACCTGGAGGGAAGCCAAGGTGCCTCATCCCCATGTTGCCTTCATCCTGATAATGCTCATCAGAGTATGTGACCAAGTCATGAGACTGAGTGTATGACCAAGCATAAATCCAGCAGAACCTGTTGGTCCAAGATTATCATTGTGGTTGCCAACCTGCCCATGGTGACCTTGAGGCGCTTGCATGTCGGAGCCAGGACAACAGACAGAACACAGACAGACTCCTCCATCATGTGCTCTGGTCTGCTCAGAGACTCGAAGCTGTGTCTGATGTTCCACTGTCTAACTTTGCATCTCCACCAATGAGCTGACAGCTTCTTCCAGAGACGCATCATCTGACTGGGACTGAGCAAGTGACTGGTCTCCAGTGCCACTTTGAGTACCAGAGACCTTGGCTGTCCCAACCTCTGATACAGGGATGACCCAAGTCCAACCTTGAACTATGCCCCACCGAGCTGTGTATCTCTGCACTGGTGGAGGGTGCAGGTGAGCACTTTAATAGAACATTACAGCGCAGTACAGGCCCTTCGGCCCTCGATGTTGCGCCGACCAGTGAAACCAATCTAAAGCCCATCTAACCTACACTATTCCAATATCATCCATATGTTTATCCAATAACCATTTGAATGCTCTTAATGTTGACGAGTCCACTACTGCTGCAGGCAGGGCATTCCACGCCCTTACTACTCTCTGAGTAAAGAACCTACCTCTAACATCTGTCCTATATCTATCACCCCTCAATTTAAAGCTATGTCCCCTCATGTTAGCCATCACCATCCAAGGAAAAAGGCTCTCACTATCCACCCTATCTAATCCTCTGATCATCTTGTAAGCCTCTATTAAGTCATCTCTTAACCTTCTCTCTAACGAAAACAACCTCAAGCCCCTCAGCCTTTCCTCATACGATTTTCCCACCATACCAGGCAACATCCTGGTAAATCTCCTCTGCACCCTTTCCAACACTTCCACATCCTTCCTATAATGCGGCGACCAGAACTGTACACAATATTCCAAGTGCGGCCGCACCAGAGTTTTGTACAGTTGCAACATGATCTCCTGGCTCCGAAACTCAATCCCTTTACCAATAAAAGCTAACACACCATACGCCTTCTTAACAACCCTATCAACCTGGGTGCCAACTTTCAGGGATCTATGCACATGGACACCCAGATCCCTCTGTTCATCCACACTACCAAGTATCTTACCATTAGCCCAGTACTCTGTATTCCTGTTACTCCTTCCAAAGTGAATCACTTTGCACTTTTCCGCATTAAACTCCATTTGCCACCTCTCAGCCCAGCTCTGCAGCTTATCTATGTCCCTCTGTAACCTGCCACTTCCCTCCGCACTGTCTACAACTCCACCGACTTGGTGGAGTTGTAGACAGTGGTACTCCCTGAGCCCCCTTCATCCTTGGATGTGCTTCAGGGGCTCAGACAGCTGCTGGGCTGGCTAGCTGGCCACGATCTGCTGGTACTTGCAAAATATTAAAGGACAGTTTTGGTGGATAGATTGAAGCTATTTTTGAGTAGATTGCGCTGTGTGAATTGTAGGATACAGTGAAGTGATAGGGTTGAGATCCATACTGCGTTGTTGCAAGTGGCCAAACTCTGTGTCACCACAGGACTGAATGTGAACTGGCCTGTAAGTTCCTCTGCAGCCTCCTCAAATTTGGTGGTCGATGATCTCTGCGGTTCCTCCTCCAGTGTAGACTTGCTGTTGATTGTTGTGCTAAAATTTGGCCTGTATGGAGACAAAGAATACATACATCCAAAGGGAATGGAGCAGAGGTTGGGTGAAATACATGTCCCCTGTGTGTAGTGCACCCTACCCAGAAGGGACAGAGCATGGAATAAGACAGATGGATTGATGGTGTTGTGTAAGTCTTGTTGAGAGAGTAAGTGTTGATATGTGTCCCCCTTGACTGAATGTGTGAGATCCGTGAAGAGAAAAGCCGGTATGAATGCATGACACAATGCTGAGAGTTTGATAGTGGAGGGAGCTGGGAGACGACTAACTCTGGCAGAGTAAATGCGATCATTCGTACACTTCCTGCACTGGCTGCCACTACATAGAAGGGCGACAGCCATGCTTGATCTCCTGCACATTGGCCCCCCCAGGCTAGAGAGGTGCATTTTGTGTGCTTTCTTGCTCCATCCCTTGGGTAGAGCACATGCCGGTGGGCCTGGACTCCTTGAATGAGGGCCTTGAAGGCCATGTCAGTGAAAGCAGATTCTGTATTCCTCTTGAAGGGACAGAGCAGGCAAACAAAGGAATGCACTTACAAATCGGGTCCAGGTAGGAAAGACACATAAAGACACTTTATCTGAATGCACGTAGCATTCGAAACAAAGTGAATGAGTTGACGGCACAAATTAGTATATATGGGTATGATCTAGTGGCCATTACAGAAACGTGGTTGCAGGGTGACCAGGACTGGGAACTAAATATCCACGGGTATCAGACAATTCGGAAGGATAGACAGGAAGGAAAAGGAGGTGGGGTAGCTCTGTTAATTAATGATAGCATCAGGGCGGTAGTGAGAGACGATATAGGCTCTAAGGAGCAAACTGTGGAATCAATGTGGGTGGAGATAAGGAATAGTAAGGGGAAAAAGTCACTGGTGGGCGTAGTCTATAGGCCCCCAAATAATAACTTCAAGGTGGGGCGAGCCATAAACAAACAAATAACAGATGCATGTAGAAATGGAACAGCAATAATCATGGGGGATTTTAACCTCCACATTGATTGATCAACTCAAGGCGGACGCGGTGCACTTGAGGAAGAGTTCTTAGAATGCTGTCGCGATAGTTTCCTTGAACAGTATGTTACAGAACCTACGAGGGAGCAAGCTTTCCTGGATCTGGTCCTGTGTAATGAGGCAGGTAAAATAAATGATCTCCTTGTGAGGGATCCTCTTGGAATGAGTGATCACAATATGGTTGAATTTCTAATACAGATGGAGGGTGAGAAAGTAGGGTCCCAAACCAATGTCCTTTGCTTGAACAAGGCGGATTACAATAGGATGAGGGCAGAGTTGGCTAATGTAGACTGGGAACACAGACTAATTGGTGGGACAGTTGAGGAACAGTGGAGGATTTTTAAGGAGATTTTTCTCAGTACTCTGGAAAAATATATTCTAGTGAAAAAGAAGGGATATAAGAAAAGGGATAACCAGCCATGGATAATTAAGGAGATAAGGGAGAGTATCAAATTAAAAACCAATGCATACAGAGTAGCCAAGATTAGTGGGGAATTAGAGGATTGGGAAGGCTCTAAAAAGCAACAAAGAACGACTAAGAAAGCAATAAAGAAAGGAAAGATAGAGTATGAAAGTAAACTAGCACAAAATATAAAAACTGATAGTAAGAGTTTTTACAAATATATAAAAAGGAAAAGATTAGCTAAAGTAAATGTTGGTCCCTTAGAAGATGAGAAGGGGGATTTAATAATGGGAAACGAGGAAATGGCTGAGGCCTTAAACAAGTTTTTTGTGTCGGTCTTCACAGTTGAGGACACAAATAGCATACCAAAAATAGACGGTCATGGGACTGTAGGGGGTGAGGGCCTTAAAACGATCACTATTACTAAAGAGGTAGTGCTGGGTAGGCTAATGGGACTAAAGGTAGACAAGTCCCCTGGTCCAGATGGAATGCATCCCAGGGTACTAAAAGAAACGGCAGAGGCAATAGCAAATGTATTAGTTGTAATCTATCAAAATTCACTGGACTCTGGGGAGGTGCCAGCTGATTGGAAAACAGCTAATGTAATACCACTGTTTAAAAAAGGAGGCAGACAAAAGGCAGGTAATTACAGGCCAGTTAGCTTAACATCCATAGTTGGGAAAATGCTGGAATCTATCATAAAGGAAGAAATAGCAGGACACCTGGATAAGAATGGTTCAATCAAGCAGATGCAGCATGGATTCAGGAAGGGAAAGTCATGTTTGACTAATTTACTGGAGTTTTTTGAGGAGGTGACGAGTGCGGTTGACGGGGGATCCGGTGGATGTATTGTATTTGGATTTCCAGAAGGCTTTCGATAAGGTGCCTCACAAAAGGTTACTGCAAAAGATAAAGGTGCACGGAGTTGGGGGTAAAGTGTTAGCGTGGATTGAAGATTGGCTATCTAACAGAAAACAGAGAGTTGGTATAAATGGGTGCTTTTCTGGTTGGCAATCCGTGACTAGTGGCATGCCGCAGGGATCGGTACTGGTGCCTCAACTATTTACCATATACATAGATGATCTGGAGGAGGGGACCGAGTGTAGGGTAACAAAGTTTGCGGATGACACTAAGATGGGTGGGAAAGCAAATTGCGTGGAAGACACAGAGAGTCTGCAGAGAGATTTGGATAGGTTAAGTGAGTGGGCGAGATCTGGCAGATGGAGTATAACGTTGGTAAGTGTGAGGTTATCCACTTTGGAAGGAATAATAGGAAAAGGGACTATTATTTAAACGGTGAAAAATTACAACATGCTACTGTGCAGAGGGACCTGGGGGTCCTTGTGCATGAATCACAAAAACACAGTTTGCAGGTGCAGCAGGTGGTCAAGAAGGCAAATGGAATGTTGGCCTTTATCGCGAGAGGGATGGAGTATAGAAGCAGGGAGGTCATGCTGCAACTGTACAAGGTGCTGGTGAGGCCACACCTGGAGTACTGTGTATAGTTTTGGTCGCCTTATTTAAGAAAGGATGTATTGGCTTTGGAAGGGGTGCAGAGAAGGTTTACTAGGTTGATTCCGGAGATGAGGGGGTTGGCTGATGAGGAGAGATTGAGCAGACTGGGCCTGTACTCTTTGGAGTTTAGAAGGCTGAGGGGAGATCTTATAGAGACATATAAGATAATGAAGGGGCTAGACAGGGTAGAAACATCTAGATTGTTTCCACTTACAATGGAAACAAGAACTAGGGGGCATAGCCTCAAAATATAGGGGAGTCAATTTAGAACAGAGTTGAGGAGGAACTTCTTCTCCCAGAGGGTAGTGAATCTTTGGAATTCTCTGCCCAATGAAGCGGTAGAGGCTACCTCATTAAATGTGTTTAAGTCACAGATAGATAGGTTTTTAGCCAATAAGGGAATTAAGGGTTATGGGGAGTGGGCGGGTATGTGGAACTGAACCCTATCAGATCAGCCATGATTTTATTGAATGGCGGAGCAGGCTTGAGGGGCCAGATGGCCTACTCCTGCTTCTATTTCTTATGTTCTTATGTTCTTACTCACCTTATGCTTCGAGGTTCTGGACATCCTCACGGCCTGGTGAAGACAAGTGGGCTGGAGAAAGTGAAATTAATTTATGAAATGTGGACATTGCTGGCTCGGCCAGTTTTTATTGTCATCTAATTCTTAGTTGCCCTAGTGTGCTGGACTGGTGTTTAAATATGGCGCTGGCATCTCCAACCCTGTAAGCTGACACTGGGCAGACGAATCACTTGCTGGTCCACATGGAGACTAGGAGAGGAATCCTGCCATTCTGTCTAGCGAGACAAGTGCTGCCAGAGCTGCATGCCACTACGTTTATTCTCAAAAATGGGGAATTCCACCCTGCATTGAATTAATTATCCTAATCAATCCTTTCTGATACCACATCAGAAGACTCAATCAAATTCAACATAATTTGCCCTTAATTAATCCACATTTGTTCAAAGGACTGTTGATTTTGTCCTGCATTTCTAACTACATTCCCACCGCTGAAGTTAAATTGATCGTTCTGTTATTTTAGAGCTTTTCCAATGCAAACTGCAGGCATGGTGCTAGAATGCTAGTGGACTACTAACATCATAACGTTGATTGACAAGGAAGGGAGGGATAGTCTGAATAATTACAGGCCAATCAACATAACCTCAATGGTTTGGATAAATATTTGGATAAATTTTGGAGGAACAATGTAAATCATCATTTCGAAAGACATGAGGTGGGATTTTCCAGCCCTTTTCGCTGTCAGGATCTTCTGGTAACCCCCCCACCCCTCCTCCCCAACCCCTCCATGACAAGGTCCCTAGCAGCAGGATAGCTGAGCCACCTGAAGTATGGTAGACATCAGTGGAAAAGAAAGATCCCGCCGGCAGCCAATGCCGAGCCCCTTCAGCTGCCAGAAAACATTCTGGCAGGGGAGGGATCCATAAAATCCCACCCATGGATTAATCAAGGACAGTCAATATTATTTTCGAAAGGAAAGGTTATCTCATAAGTCGATTGAATTTTGCGGGATGGTTCCAAGAATCAACGAGGGTAATATGTTTGTTGTATTCTGCAAGGATTTTACCAAGACTTTTCAAAAGGTGATACATGGCAAACAGGTCTGAAAAATAAGATCCGATGGAATCCATGGGCAGTAAACTGGATCCAAAATTGCCTCGGAGGAAACAAAGGGTAATGGACGGCACATGTTTTTGCAGCTGGAAGGCAACTTCCAGTGGGGTTTCACAGGACTCAACACTAGGACGCTTCCTTTTCTGGTACATATTTATTTAGACTTAAATGTAAGGAGCATGACTAAGAAGTTTGCAAATGGTACCAAATTGGTGGTATGATTGAAATTGAGGAAGAAAACTAGTCTTTTTTTCCATTAAATTCAAAAACCAACACATTCAGTTCTCTGATGTGTTCATTTCTATGACCATTCTGCATCAACAGACACTGTTTACTTTGTCTACTTTTTGGAGCCTCACCCGAGTTAGAATTTTCTTTGATGCCAGTGGGCTGCCTCAGGGCTTTGCAATCTTGGTCTGACCCAAGCTCCTCCTTTCTACCATTTGCAGGCAGCTAGCTGGCGGGATGCAAATGAAGCCTGGGAATTAAAAGCTCCTGGGCCTCAAACTTATAATGTTATCCTGGTTTGATGTTTGACCTCCTGTCCGTTCAAAGCTTGCTCCAAGCTAAAATTCCCTATATGTTTCAGTAAAACATTCATTCTTGCTTTTACCGACATTCATGGTAAACAAGTACTGATGCATCTGAAATTTGTAAATGAGTTAGACGAGAATGTGACATTCATTGTATGTATTTACAGATTTAACATACCTGAATTGTTTATTGTAACATTCTGCTTTGTATATGCTATATATAGGTTTATTGCCTAATAGTTATCTTACTCTAAATTAACATCAAAAATGAGTCATAAGGAAAATCTTGAATTTCCATAGGCAAATATACCAAGACTATTTGAAGCAATATAGAAAGATTCTACAGCAGCACCAGTCGCAGTATTCTGAATTTCTCCATGCAAAGGAATATTTAAATAAAAAAGTGGCATTTGAAGAAATTCGATGCAGAGTACTGAATTGCACTGAAGAATTGCAACAAAAGACACAGTTTCTTGCAGATCTTCTAGGTATCCAAACAAAATGTACCAAAGGAAATTTTGCATTGGAAACTATTTGTAATTTTAAGAAAAGTAATTAATTTATTTTTTTCTCTTTAACAGAACCATCGACTTTTGGATCACTCAATGAATGGGCTTTAGAAATGTATCTATTGAAATTCTTTGTTAAGTTTGTTTTTTTATATTGCTTTGAACACGTAATACTGTCACTTTCACTATATTTAGTATACATTTTACATTTTCAATCCTCCCTGTACTATATCAATAAGGTTAGATCAATCATGGAAAAACAATTTCTCAAAGATCATTGATTTCTATGCCTATTGACAGGTAAATATTTTCTATTTTATCCAATTGTGTCATTGTCAATAATTACATCTGTGCAAGGAAAAGCTGTATTCTTTTTGGAGGGAGCATAGTGCCTTTGCTGAATTACTATTGATGTTGAAGTAATTGAATCAAAGAATGAAGCATTATTTGGAAAGGTCCACGTATCTCTCGATGCCATCTATCCAGCAGTCACTGCTTAATTTTTTTTCCTTTTATGGGATGAACATTGCAAGCAAGGCTACATAGCTACATATGTACTCCTATTATGGGAACTATCCAGAATGAGAGAATCTTTGAGCTTCTATTTCAAGAAATCCATTAATTAGGTCTGTGGTACTCCTAGTTTCTCATGCTGAGATAATGGTGGCTTCCATGGTTGCAAGAGGTTGTACCTCTGCAACATAGAAATAGGATTGTCCATTTCTTATCAACACAGATCTGGGCACAGGCATGATTGGATGAATGGTCTCCTACCATTCTGTATCATTCTACATTTCCACTGACTGCCCCTTTGTTTGAGACCAACTACAATGTATAATTGCTAATTTAAAAAAGCTAAATGATTCTGCTGCACCAAATCTGTCATGAATGCTCATGAGTTAGCTTTTTTATTTATCTTTCTTAGACTTTGCTTACTACCATAACAACATGCAGCTTTCTGGATTATGTGCAGAACTGCAGAATTGATTTAAGATCCATTTCAGGGTAAATAACATTTCAGTTCACTGATAGGGTTTTTGCTTAAAAAAAACAGAACTGTAACTAACAGAACTTCAAGGTTATCTAGAGACCATCCCAAATTTTGTTATTCACATTGTCCCAGTTCAGAATTGGGCAGACCTCTGTACGATCAGCACTTTTTGGGACTAATTCTAGGATCATGGCTACCACAGCAGAATTCAAGGCCCCCAAGGCCAGTGGTAGGGTAAGTCCATAAAGCGTAACCATGTTAAATTAGTTGTGACTTTTATTCCATTATTTATTGTTAAACTTAAAGATCGTTGAAGGTAATTATTTTTATTCAATAACACTGAATCATTGTCAGTATTTGCAAGAAAATTTAGATGGAATATTTAAGGAAGACTTTTGAACCTGACAGAAAGCATTTTTTTCTTCCAACTGTTAAATCTGATGCCTGCAGTATCTGGTGAATACTGGAATTAAGTAAAAGTTAAGAATACCTAAATGCAGTGATGTTCTTTTTCCCCAAGTAGTGACATCCTCTGCATACTAAACCAACTATTTTCTCCATTGTTCTGGTGAAGAAATTTTTTTATCCCCACTTTACTTTTGGAAGAGAGCTGATGCATTAACTTGGGAAAAGCAGCTTTTATACTGCACTAGAAGGGTAGAAAACAGGAATTTATCATTGACATCAAAATATCTTTAAAATATTGCATCTGCTATGGTTTTTCCCGATTACTATATCAATCTTGACCTACTCCTGTAGTGTGTAAAGGTTGTTTTTATTTCATGAAGGAGAAAACTGCTATAAGATGAATAATTGCAAAGTAGTTAAACTAGAGGTGCATTCACACCATAACTAGCTTTGGTGCAAAGTGCTTCTGATTTGCTCTGATGCCATATTTATAATATAAATGCAGCCTAAATCCAGAGTCAGAACACAACCAAAACCTGGAACAAAGAGGACTGAAATTCCATTAAAGAGGTAGATTCGCTCAATATTATGTCAGGATTTTCTCAAATTGACACAAAATTTACACTCGACAAAGTTAGTGTCAGTACAATGACTGATAATGTGAACAGAATAAGAGTTTTAACAACACCAGGTTAAAGTCCAACAGGTTTATTTGGTAGCAAATGCCATATGCCAAATGCCATATGGCATTTGCTACCAAATAAACCTGTTGGACTTTAACCTGGTGTTGTTAAAACTCTTACTGTGTTTACCCCAGTCCAACGCCGGCATCTCCACACCATGGTAATGTGAATACAGTGTTATTACAGATGACTCTGAAGCCATGTTCATATCGTAACTGTAGCTTCACTGAAATCTTTCAACTATATTTAATGTTATTGCTTTAATATTATAGTGCCACATTAAAAATAGACACAGACAACACTTTGAGGCAAATTGCTACATTGACAAAAGAGAAAGCATCAGTGGATCAATACGAAAGACAAGAGAATGCTTCACAGGTAAATTCTGTGTTTCTAAGTTCAGATTGCAATTGTATAAATTCCTTTTGTATGACTGCATTGTGCACACTTCAGTTGACAATGTCATTATAAGAATTTTAAGTAGAAAAGATGAATGGTTATGAACCTTAAATTCACAAATAAAAACAAAACAGCTTGAGATATACTGCATAACATGGCTGCATAGAATCTGAAATGTCTTTTAAGATACCATTAAAATAATTGCAACATTTAGGGGCGATTTACCAAAATAATTCTAAGTACCGAACGAGCATGAAAACGGGAGAGAATCGGACCTATTTTTGGACGAGCTCCCAGATGCAATCGTACGGCACTTCGAAAAAAAAAGCCCAAATGTGATTCTTGCCAGGAGGGGGAGCCTATTCACACCCTCCCAATAATCATCCTGGCCAATCAATGCCCCCCACCTCAGCAGGCTGATCGCCGCCCCCATGCACCCTTGATCGCTGCCACAGTTGATTGACACCCCCACCCCGATGCCACCCCAGCCTATCGCTGCTGCCAGGTACACTCCCCTCAACCTCCCCCTCTATGAAGCTCCTCGCTCCTTGTCATGGCCCCACCTCTCTCATGGCTCCACCCATCATGGGCGTACCCTTCAGGCCTTTCCCCCTTCAGACCCCACCCCTTGGCAGTGCCCAGTGGGCACTGTCAGCGTGCCAGGCTGGCAGAATCGTTAGCACTGATGCCTCACAGCACCAGGGGCCCAGGGTGACTGTGGAGTTTGCACGGTCTTCCACCGTCTGTATGGGTTTCCTCCAGGTGCTCCGGTTTCCTCCCATAGTCCACAGATGTGTGGGTTAGGTTGATTGGCCATGCTCAACTGCCACTTAGTGTCAGGGGGATTAGCAAAGCAAATACATCCCGGGTGGGATTATTGTCAGTGCAGGCTCGATGGGCCAAATGGCCTGTTCTGCACTGTAGGGATTCTATGATTTTATTCTATGAAATGCCAGTGTGCCAGTCTGGCATTGTCCAAGGGGCACTGCCTGGCCCTGCCCCTGACCATCCAGAGGGCTTCAATGACTCTGGTCCCACTGGTGAGGGCATCATGTCAGGTCCCATTGGTGGGGATCATACATGATCCTCACCAGTGAGGACCTTGACCAGCGAGTAGGTAAGTGCAAGTGAGCCTGGATGATTGTGTCCAGGACTCACTAATGATATTTAAATTAGCTAATGAATATTGAAAAGGGCGCAAAGTCGATTTCATCGGCAAAGTGGAGCTGATAACATCGCAAGAGGTGAAAAACCGGGCCGAACTCAACCTGATCTTTCTGGCTTGCCACACCGATTGGTGACCTCACCTCCAAAGGCAATAACCGTGGTGAGTGCTCAGGTTGCCATTACCCTCCAGAGTATGAATTGCAGAGGGGGCACTGGAGAGAATGCAGGGAACCAGATAAGTGCAACTCAGGTGCATCGGTGGGGTGGGGGGAGGTGCATGGTCAGTCTTGGCATCTTGGGGGCGGGGTCACTCGCAATTCTTAGCAACCCTTCAAAGTTGTGAGCCTCTACGTTTAAAGGGGTCTGGTGGCTGGTGTGCAGGCAATGCTTCCAGTGTCCTCCTTGCTGGGCTTGTGGTGGTATTACCGCTGAGGGATTTCTCTTTTAGAGTGGCTGCTGGAAAATGGATGGGAGCAGATGAATTCACAGGATCAGCACAGGGGGGTCTCTGAGGTCCTTGTGTGGGATTCTGTGAGATGCTTGGCTGCATTGTCGGAGTGGGGGACTCTGACAAGGGGTGGTTCCCAGCTTCATGAGGGCAAAAGACCCTCACATGGGGGAGAATGTGCAGTCATAATGAATCCCCACTTTGCACTTTGCAGACTGAGGGCACGAATTGTCTGGAAGTAGAAAGCCACTGGTTATGAAGGCCAGGCTGTCCAGGGATGAGTGTATGGGTGGCAGGCTTTGCAAGTTGGAAGGCTGTTCAATCTGCAGCCAATGAGGGTTGGGGTAATGAAGGTGCCATCTAAGGATGAAGCTGATTGCAATTTGTAGTTTTCACATGCCTCAGGTGTGCCTTACCTGCCACAAGAGGAAGCCAGTCACCTAATCAGCTCCCTGACCCTTCCATGACAAGTCAATTGTGCCAATTTAGTCAGCATTGTAATGCAAGAGTGTGCCACTGATTGGTGACCATTAGTTAACCCTTTGGAAGTTTAGCCCCCAAGCATTGAACTCCAAGGCCAATACTCACATCTCCATAACAGAGAGGTGACAGAGATGTTGCCCCCAATACAAGGCATTATGGTGAATGGGGAGACAGTGCATAGTGTTATTGTCACTGGACTTGTAATCGATGGACCCAGAGCAATGGTCTGGGGAGCCGGGTTCAAATTCCACCACGGCAGGTGGTGAAATTTGAATTCAATAAAAATCTGGAATTAAAACTCTAATGTTGACCATGAAACCATTGTTGATTGTTGTAAAAACCCATCTGACTCACTAATGTCCTTTTGGGAAGGAAATCTGTTGTCCTTACCCAGTCTGACCTACATGTGATTTCAGACCCACAGCAATGTGGTTGACTCTTAAATGCTCAGGGGTGGGCAATTAATGCTGGTCCAGTCAGCGATGCCCACATCCCCTGAATGAATAAAAAAAAATGCGCTCATCAATCACCCCATTCAGGACATGAGGAGTGACAGTGTCTCATTCCCACATAAGGTTAGAGCATAGGTCCATTGAATTCACTCAACTGCTCTCAATCCTCACCCTTGGGGGAGTCAAACAGCCCACTGAGACTTTTAAGGATCGAAGCTCTTCATTCAGGTGAAATTGGGAGGGGCAACTGTGGGGAATTGGCAATTGTGTGGCGGGAGGGAGTGAGGAGCATTAGAAAGATGCTCACATGGGGATATGCATGGGTGGGTGTCCCAGATCCAGAGAGAGCTGCATGTCAGGGCATTGGCAGGACTCCCCATCGCTCACTTTGAAGTTCTCTACCTTTCAGCTTTTGATTTGAGAGAATCATGGGATCAGTCGAGCTGGCATTTCTTTTGGTAGTTATCGAGCAGCAGCATCAATGTGCCACAGCGGCCAGGACCAGCACCCTGCAGAGGAAGGGGAGGCTGGGCTTGCTGATCTTCCGGGAATAGGGCCCCAGATGGCAGAGCCTAGAAGGAGACATTACCGGCCATGGGTTGAACTTCCTAACTCAAAATATCAGAGGTCGAGTGCCGGAGAAGATTGCATCTATCCCAGAGGATAGTGAACCATCTGTGCCAGATGATGCAAGAGTTGGCACCACATGGACTGGAAGGTCACCCATTGCCTGTGGCCCTGAGAGTCACTGCCACTCTGGACATTTATGCCAGCGGCTCATTTCAGGGCTGCATGGGTGACCTGTGTGGCATGTCCCAGTCTGCCGCACACAAGTGCATAAGATAGATGCATTATTTCCGAGTGCCCATATGTACATCAACTTGGACCAGGACCAGGCAAGCCAGGATGGCAGGACCATGGGGCTCCACCTGCATAGCAGGTGCAGGGCGTCATCGACTGCACCCACTTGGCTCTGTGCTCCTCATGGCAGCATGGGGCGCCATTTGTGAACAACAAGGGATATCACTCAACGTCCAGATTGTGATTGCATAATGTGCATTATACAGGCATGTGCCATTTCCCAAGGAGCGTTCATGACAGTTACATCCTGGGATGCTCATAGATCCCAGCCATTTTTGAGGGAGAGCAGTAGCTAGAAGGATGGCTCCTCTGGGATAAAGGGTACCTACTCAGGAGGTGACTGATAACGCCAACGCGGAGGCCACAAACACCACTGAGACTTGCAACAATGAGGCTCATGCATCAATGTATGCACTGGTCAAGCAGGCGATTGGGCTGCTCAGGATATGGTTCTGGTGCTTGGATCAGTTCAGGGAGACCGCCAACACAGCCCTCAGAGGGCTCACCCTTAATAGTGATCTGCTGCGCTCTGCACAATCTGGCACTTCAATGGGGTGAGCAGCAGGGTGAGGAGGAAATGGAGAAACGCCACAGCTCCTTAAGTGAGGAGGATACTGAGGACGGTGGTGAGGGATAACCCACAGAGGAAGGATCTTGAGCCCACATGGGCGCAGGGATAGTGATGCTTTCAGAGCCTCTCGGTTTAGGGACAAACAGGACTAGATTGTGAAGACCTCTCCTATCATGGCGTCTTACATCCTCTCACTGCTGTGATGCCTGCGCAAGATCATTATGATGGTGGCAACATTCATGGACAGAGCACTAAAGCAATTGGATAGACACTGCAGGAGAAGGATGATAACTTGCAGTGAGGACAGAGCGATGCTCCTCTTATCCTCTACGAAATGTCCGAGTGCTGCCTTAGAGAGACTGAGCATGATCTGCCACTGAACAGAGAGACCTAGGAGTCCAGAGAGGCCCAGAATGACACAACGCAGCTGCTGCTGCCTTCTCTGAGGTCAGAGGTCCCAGTATATTTCTCAGCCGACTGACAAGGTGGACAGACTCGCACCTTTTCAGTGATGGCATCCTGATTGAGATTGCTGGCAGACATGAGAGGACTGAGTATTGCTGTGGGGGGGGGGGGGGAGAATTAGTCTTCCATGGATAGGAGTTTTGGGACAGAGTGATTGGGGGGACTGCACCAGCAGCAGTGGGGCTTTACTGTGTCTTCAGTGTGGGAGGTGGGAGAGACGCCCACTGCATAGGAAGGAAGCACTAAGTTTGCGCAGGAGTTTGCAGAGCATGACGTCATGACATGACAATGAAGAAGGTTCTTATGGGTGAATAAAGTGATTTTTAATATGGGTGAGTTATTACAATAGTGACTTATCTCTATTGGTGCCGAAGTTCACCTGTGCCCACTAGATGCTCATTGTTTCTTATTCTTCCTCACTCTCCCGCTACATCTAGGTGCATCTCCAGGACCCACAGCTGAGATTGAGACGGCCTGCAGACTTCCACGCCCTGTTGCCTGAGATAATCTTGGCAGGCGTCTCTTGGGGACCTTGAGGGTCCTGGCCTGCTTTCGGGGGCTGTACGTGTGTTACAGTGCTGTTTTCCTCGTCATGTGGGGTTGGAGGTGTGTCGCTCACGGAGTGGGGGGTATGGCAGGCGGGCTGACCACCCCAGGGTCTATTGGGTGGTAGGCACCGGGGTGTGGTCTTGCCGATCCTCTTCCCTTAGGGTGCCCGGGAACTTCTGGGTTTCTCCATGGTTAGAGGAGCAGCTGGAGTGAGATCTAGATGCTCCACTGTCCTCTGGCACTGACAATCATGGATTCCCACTAGTGCCTGCACCATGCAATTGAAGCCCTGCACCATGGAGCTCATGCCCTTAGCCATGGTGGTCATGAGCTGAACCCTCCATGACATCCCCTGCCATGGAGTACACACCCTGCACTAACGTTTCTAATGCACATGCCACTCTTGCACTTTTGATCTTGTTGCATCGGAGTGATGGCACCATCTCCTCAAACAGAAGACAATGGGACTCCTCCAGTCTGCCTGAGGAGGGATGCCATTATCCCTTCCAGATGCTTGTGACTCTACCTTTGTCGCTCCATCAACTCTGGGATGACCATACCCAGGGACACATCATTAGCCCGGCGCTTAGCAGAGTCCTGCATGCCAGCATCTCTCCGAGCACCGGATCCCTGGGCCGTTCCTTCCTCTGCCTGCTGTGGATATTCAACTGTGAGATGCTCTCCAGTGAATGACCCAGAAGCCTGCCTACTAGTTAATCCCACCGAGATGTGAGTATCTGCACTGGTGGAGGGTGTGGGTGATAGCTGTGACGGTTCCACAATGCTTGTTTCCAAAATGTCTCCCCTGGAGCTGCTTGGGTCTGTTGTCCCCGGAGGGTGCAAAGATGGTCCGGGCTGGTTGCTGATTGACCTGCAAGGGAAGTGAGATGACACTAGTGCACCACAGGGGCAGACTGATAGGAGAAAGTTAACTCACATGAGACTTGCACCATGGCTGCTTGTTTTGAGGGTTCTCACTTTTGTCTTTTGCCCCCGACTCACCCTCTGCACAGGTATGGCCCTGTTTCTCACCAGCCAGCTCAAGGGCTCTTCTCAAAGGGCGTCAGGGTTCTCAGCTCGGGCATGACTCCAGCAGACTGTGCCCACTCATGTTGTTGTGCTCAAGTTTGTCCTGCAATGAGACAGATGGGGAGGATGTAGGTTGGAGTCCTGCCACATCAGATGGTGATGAAGTTTGGCATGCTTGGGAGATGAATGGGAGTGAGGATGTGAGGAGTAAAATAGCTACTGGGCAAATCATGGGGAGCATGACAAGTGGCAGGACCCCTTGTGGTAGCTGGGAGAGAGATCACTGTGAAGGTGTGATAGGCGTATTAAGGGGTGGAGCAGGAGATATGAGGAGGCAGATTTAGCCTGGCAGCACAAAGAAGGTCATTTATCTTATTTTGACATTGTAGCCCCATCCTCTTATGGAGCAAGCTGGCACTATCGCGACCACAGCCTCCCACGTGACCTTGCTTACTGGATGTCTGCCCAATTGCGGGAAGAGGATGTAATTTATCTGCTCGACATGATCCAGAAGTTTGCTGAGGGCACCCACCATCAAATGTGGTACTGTCTTCCTGACAGCTATTCCCCTGACTGGATTGGAACAAGTGCTGGAGAGACGTCTAAAAGGAGTGCCCCACTGATTGCAGAGATTAAGTTTTACCGAAGCAAACAAATCAGAGGCAAGATGGCATGAGCATGGTGTGAAACACGAACAAAAAATGTTTGTTAAAAAGGCTGAATATATGGCAACTTTTCTCGCTGATAGCACAGGGGGCATTCTCTCCAGTTTTCTTGCAGGGACCTGTGCTTTGAACAAAATATTGTAAAATTCCGCCCTTAGTATATTTATCTACGTAAACTAAAGTAATATATAGTAATATAGAAGAATACTCAAGTAATATTTTAATAGAGCAATATAGAATACATGCTTAATACCTGCAGCCTATGTAATCTGTATCTTATTGTATTTGAAGGATTTTAACGTTATTTAAATTTTATCATGCAGTTTGGTGATTCCGAGAATTTCAAAGAAATAAGTGAACTTCAGTCAGATCTGTTGCATTTCAGTAATTTACCCAATATCATCACTTCTAATGAGCAAGAACAAAGGTATGATTTCAAAGTTCAATAAGTAATTTTAGCAGTATAGATAAATAATTTGGTGCTGAGCAGTTTTAATATCAATAGTTATGCTTGGTACATGAGAGAAAAATAATGTTTGTAACCAAAAAGGCGCTGGGGCCTTCCAGGTGGCAAAGGATAGAGAACCAAAAAGTTCAACAAATATATCAACGGCTCAATCTGCCTGGAAACTGATAGCTATCAGATTGGCATGAGCTGCTGTAGTCTCTGCTTGCGGCTTGGCGGCATCCTAGCTCTTTTCAGCTCCAACCATTCATCATCCTCCTGGTCAGAGAAGACATCTTGCTCCCACGTCTCCCTCAGTAAAGACATCCTGCCTTTGTAGCGCTATTTTGCACACGACGCAGCAGACAGTGATGATCAGGGACATTCTCTGTGGCGAGTATTGGAGGGCCCTGCATCAACAGCCCAAGCATCTGAACCTCATCTTTAGGAGGACTACTGTCCATTCAATCACGGACCTGGTGGAGGCATATGCATAATTGTAGCTCTCTTCAACAGCATTCTGCAAACAGTGAATTGGATTCATCACCCATGTCTCCTGGGTGTATTCCTTGTCATGATGTGGAGATGCCAGCGTTGGACTGGGGTAAGCACAGTAAAAAGTCTCACAACACCAGGTTAAAGTCCAACAGGTTTATTTGGTACTCTTGTACCCTAGGAGCCAGAAATGCAATCACCAAGGTCCTTCAAAAACCTGTGGCACCTGGGTTTGGGTCAGAATGTATGTGTCATATGAGGTCCGAGAACCAAACACAGCCTGCACAAAAGAGCTTCCCTGCATTGTTTACCAGGAAAATCAACCCGCCTTTAAAATCCTGAGAACAAAATTTCATAAGTTCATCCTGATGTTGGGAAACTGATTTTTGTCCTCACACCAAGTTAAGTTCCCCTGCCTGCCATGCTTCCTGAAGTTGGCAGGACCTGAAAATTCTACTCATAGAAAATTGACAGCAGAGAAGGAGGCCATTTGGCCCATTGTGTCTATTCTGGCTGAGAAACAGCTATCCAGCCAGTCCGACTTTCCAGCTCTTGATCAATGACTCTGTAGGTTGTGGCACTTAAGTATTTTTTTAAATGCCTTGAGGCTTTCTGCCCTTTCACGTAGTGAGTTCCAGACCCTAGCTGAAAGAGATGAGAACCAGATCTAAGTGACTCTTTCTTGAGGAAGGCATTTTGTTATGATCACTTAGATCATGGACAGAGATGTGGGTACCAATGGGTGAAGGTTGACACCTCTTGCAGACCTACAGCTTTAGAACAGAGGGAGAACACGATGCATTTGGCTGTGAAGGTGATATGGCTATGAACTTTGCTTCAGGGTTCTTTCATGTTGGAACAGAGGCCATCTCCAACATCTTACTTTTCTCTGTCTACTGCTGTATAAAGGAAGTGATGTGCAAAGAAAGAGGAATACGTTTCCTTATCTCGTTTCTGAGAGAAGCAGACAGAGCTCTGTCAGGATAGTGAATCTTCTCATCGTGCAGGCCGCTCTTGACGGCATACATTTTGCTTTGTGGATGTTACATCTAAATTCAGAGATACACTGCCACTTCCTCACTGTGTAGCTGGTGTACAACCATATTCAGCACTTCATGCTTTTCAATGCTTGGTATCCCGACAGCAGTCAGAATTACTTTATTCTGTCGCAGTTCGCTGTATCATTGGCATTTGAGTGCGACAATGGACCAGAGAGGGCTACACACAAGGACAGTGTTCATAAAAGGAAAGTATTTCCAGCCTTCTAATCAGATTTTCAGCATCCACATTATTGTTACTTTTGGCATAAAATGGGTAACACTAGCACATAAAGTAGACCACTGGATGCTTAAACAATGCTTATGATGTCTGGATTGCTCTTAAAACCAGCAAAACTTTGCAGATTGCATATCACGATTTGTTGTGGTCTGTTGTATTCTGCACAATCTTGCCATCAAAGGGGTACAGCCCTTGCCACCAGGTATTCGGTGAGCAACTAAGGAGGAGAAGGAAAGGAAGCGGCAACCAACACATCTGCTTTCTGGCCAGACTATCTGTGGTCTGGTCATCTGACTGTCGTACCAATGATGCAACCCCAATTCCCCATTCACCTATTATGTCCTCTGGGCAACAATGTTGAAATAAAAGTTGCCATAAAACAAAACATTCAAATCAACTTTATTAAACAAACTATCCAATCTTGCATAAAAAGTCAACCAGTCACCCTTATGCATTCCCTTCATGGCTGTCTTCTGTACACCTAGCCTAGTGATATTGTGTGGTGCAATCCAAGTGGCTGTGGTATGGCTAGCAGAATGTTGCTGACTGGGGAAGATTGGGACTGTGTCAATACCTGAGCTGGTGGCTACAAGCCTCAAAGCAAATGACTTTGTTTCTTCATCCTCTGACTCTGCACCATTGCCTGGCCATCTTGCAATTCTTTGGTAATGGGACAAAGAGAGGTTCAAGGATGGGATTATAGTGAGAGGGTGGAGGGTAAACTACCTGCAGGTTGTAAATCAGAACAGATTGTGAAATGTATGTAGGAAGATTAGGTATGAATGTGAAGTCATTTTGAGTGGTTGAGCCTTGCTACTGGCCATGGCCTCTGTTGTGGCTGTTCCACTGATGGCAAACATAATTGGGAACAATAAGGTAATTGAAGGAAAATGTAGTGAATTGAGGCTAATAGTTAAGATGCAAATTTTATTTATTCGTGTCACAAGTAGGCTTACATTAACACTGCAATGAAGTTACTGTGAAAATTCCCTGATCGCCACACTTCAGCGCATGATCGGGTACACTGAGGGAGAACTTAGCATGGCCAATGCACCTAACCAGCACATCTTTTGGACTATGGGAAGAAACTGGACCACCCGGAGGAAACCCACACAGATATAAGGAGAACATGCAGACTCAGCACAGACAATGACTCAAGCCGGGAATCGAATCCGGGTCCCTGAGGCAGCAGTGCTAACCACTGTGCCACCGTGTCGCCCTGGTTTAGGATATATAGGAGATCCTGCAAAAGGATATGGCATCTAAAGTTAAATTCAATGAAACTGAGCACTAGTAATTAAACTTCTTGCAGCAATGCATCTAGATCCTTAGATGACTGCCATCTGTTCCCAAAGCATTTTAATGTTTCCTTGTGGAGCTTCTTGTTCACCTCCTGCACCAGCCTCCATTTCTGCACCGTAGAACCAGGATCATGTAATCTGTACAATGAGTCAATGTTCCTCCTGCACACACTTTTACTCAGCCACTTCCAGCAGTTGCTCCAGCCAGAATACACCTTTTAAGAAGTACAAGCTGACTTTAAATAATGTCGGTTATTTTTAAAGTGTTTTGTTTTGAATACAGCAGACGTTATTTGCTGAGCAAACCAAATTCCAGAGGAAAAATCATCTTATTGATCATAACTTTTTTGTTTTGTTTTAAGAAAGGAAAAAACAATTGATCCCAGGGGCATTGAATTCCAATAACATTTATGGGATTTTAAAAACTGAAATATTTATTCACAAGAAAAAAAGAAAACTTAAGCAAGCAAGATCAAAGTTTCACAGGAAAACAATTTTACAAACCCTCCCCAAAAGGACCCACTTAGTCAGAACACAGGTGAACACTTTCTTGGCTTCATTCTATAAATCCAGTAATATTACCTAAGGCAAAATCTTACCTTTACTAAAGTGACTAAAGTAATACCACATGATTTCTCACTCTTTTCCACTCTGTTGTAGAAATGCAAGAGAATTCAGAAACATGATTGCTCTCTCAAAACAAAGACTTTTCTGGTTTCTGGATAGTTGCTTCAGATTTTGCACCTTCTCTGAGCACAGAGCTGTCTCCAGGATATCTTCCTCACACAGCCAACATAATTCAGCTCAACATCTTTCCTTAAATATCCATTTTCCTTAGCACCATTTTGAACTCAACATTATCAAAATATAAATATATTTCATGTTTTCCTATTGCCTCTGTTTTAGGTCAAATAAAGTTGAATAACCTTCCCTTGTCTACTTATGAAATCTTTGGGTGGGAATATATGGCACCTTTGTGGCTTTTTTTTCTGGACGTGGCTCATCTTTTACTGTCAGCAGCATCATCTGGTCCCACCGATGTCTAGAGTGTTTTGTGTGGCTCACTCACTCTGCCACCAGGGAACCAGCCATATGGGGTTAAATTCAGCAGGACCAGAAGGTCTCATTGATGGGAATGGCCAGAAAATTCCACCCTGTGTAAACATTCCTTGCGCCCCTTTGAAATTTAACAGCTGAAAAGCTAAATTGCTAACAATCGCCTAATGAAAATTTCTAAACCTAACCCATTTACTTTTAAATCCACTTCACCATATTCTTATTACAAATGTATGCATTTAGGATCATTGCCCCTTTCATCTTTCATCTCCCCAAGACAAGTTGGGGACGATCTTATCAAAATAATTCTAAATCCCAAACGAGCATGAAAACGGAAGAGTTTCAGATCTGTTTTCACAGCGAGGCCACAAGTCCAATCTTATACCACTCGGTGCAAAACATCTTGCTAAATCTGTTTTCCATCAGCAGGGGGAGGAGGCAGAGCCTACACTCACCTGAAAGCCGGCAGCTGAAAGCAGAGGGCACAATCATGCATGCGCAATTCTCTGTGTTCTATCTCCCCACCCCCCGCCACCCCCGGCTACTGCTGGCCTCTGCAGTCAATTGCCCTATTTCCCTCCCCGCAGAGGCCAGCCAATCACTCCCCCCACACAGACCAGCCACTCATTCCCTGCCCCCCATCCCAGCCCAATAAATTGCCCTCCGTTCCAGTCCAGTCAATCAGCCCCTCCAGTCGAACGCCGGTTGCAGAATGCACATGAGTAACCCCCCCATTCGATCCGTGCAGCGTCCCCATGCCGGTCTCCCCTTAGGCCCTGCCCCTTCAGGCCCCAATCCCTCCCAGTAGGCCCAGCTCCCTCCAGCTCTGACACTTAGCACTGCCAGGTGAGCAATGCCAGTGTGCCAAGCTGACAGTGCCAGGTGCCTGGAGGACAGTCCCAAGGTGTCAAATCACTTTATAATTTTAAATAATTCAATTAGGTTATTTCAGTATTCTAAAGTTGAGGCCATACAAGCCCAATTTAACCCTTTAAGTATAGTATAATTCTAGTTGATCTGTCCTGTATTCCTTCCAAAGCCAGTATCTCTTTCCAGAGATCTGTTGCCCAAAGCTGGAATCTGACCATGGTTGTAATAACTGTGGCACCACTTTTAATTCCAAACATGTTGAGAATAGGCCACCATTTCATTATTCTTTGAGAACTTTTTGTACCTGTCTGTTTTTAGAAATTTGTGTACATGGAAATCCAAATCATTTTGCTTCTCCACAGCTTCTTGTCTCTCACCATTAAAAAGCTATTTAATTTGCCTTTCTCAGACACAATGTGAATGACCTCATATTTCACCATGTTGAACGTCATCAATCATAAATTTACTCACTCACTTAATCTAAACAACTTTCTGTGCTTGCTAACATAGTGTAATCTCTAAAACTGGATATATTACTCTCTATTGATGTATCCAAATCATTAATATATATTGTGAAAAGCTATGGCTGCAGTACAAATCTCTGGGGAACACAATGTGCGTCATATCTTGTGTCATATTTGTGTCATATCATAGGAAGGACGTTGAGGGGGGTGAAATTGGTCTCTGCCAGTAATGCAAACTGGGCTTCTAGTGAATTGGCAGCTGATTATTTACTTAGCTCAATCTTCTTTACACTGATGCTCATAAAACTCTTCTTGGAGATTCATTTCCTAGTTTAACTGTCACCTTTATTTGGTTTAAAATTGAAAATCTTGGCAATATTCTCCAAATCATTCCAAATTTTACTTTAACAGCATCATGCAATACTATTAATTTGACAGAAAAATCTCATTAGTTATTTATAACCATGCGATAACACTTATTTCAGTGACTACCTCATTAACATGTTTTGCACTTTGCACCATATGGACACGGTGACAGTTAATTCACATTTGGGGGAAAGGTTCAATACATGGAATCCAGATAAATTGTGCAAGATCTTAGGAACGTAGGAACAGGAGTAGGCCAATCAGCCCATTGAGACCTGCTCCAACATTCAATCAGTGCATGGCTGATTGCCTATCTCAACACCACTTTCCCACACTATCTTATCCATTCTGTAGAAATAGAATGCTTCCTTCGGCATAGCTGCTTGAAATATTCAATGTAATCATCTCGTACAAGGGATATAATTGGATTCTATTTTAATCAGTAATCTCAGAGGGTAGAAAGAACACATGAGTCCTGAACAACAAAGTGGAATGACTGAACAACATAGGTCTTCACTGTCAGTGAAATGCATTGGAGCCCTGAGATCTCCAGCCTTACAGATATCAGTCTTCAGCCAATTCGTTTCACTCCAATTATATCAAGAAACGGCTGAAAGCATTAGATACTGCAAATGCTATGAACCCTGACAACATTCGATAATAGTACTGAAGACTTGTGCTCCAGAACCTCCATGCCCCTAACCAAGCTGTTCCAATACAACTACAACACTGACATCTACCCAGCAATGTGGAAAATTGCCCAGGTATATCCTGTACGTAAGAAACAGAACAAGTCCAACCTGGCCAAATAAGACCCCATCAGTCTACTCTCAATCATCAATAAAGTAATGGAAGGGGTTATCAATAGTGCTATCAAGTGACACTTACTGAGCAATAATCTGCTCACGGACGCTCAGTTTGGGTTCCGTCAGGATCACTCAGCTGCTGACCTCATTACAGCATTGGTTCAAACATGGACAAAAGTATTGAACATCAGAGGTGAAGTGAGAGTGACTTTTGTTGACATCAAGACAGCATTTGACCAAGTATGGCATCAAGCAGACTGAGCAAAACTAGAATCAATGGGAATTGGGGAAAATCATCCATTAGTTGGAATCATACTTGGCACAAAGGAAGATGGTTGTGGTGGTTGGAAGTCAATCATCTCAGCTCCAGGACACCTCTGCAGAAATTCCTCAGGGTGATGTCCGAGGTCCAACCATCTTCAGCTGCTTCATTAATGACCTCCCTCCCATCATAATGTCAAAATTGGATATATTCACTAATGACTGTTCAGTGTTACCCCTCAGACACTGAAGCAGTCTATGTACAAATGCAGCAAGACCTGGACAATATCCAGGCTTGGGCTGACAAGTGGCAAGTAACATTCATGCCACAGAAGTGCCAGGCAATAACTATCTCCAATAAGGGAGGATCTAACCATTGATCCTTGACATTCATTGGCATTACCATTGCTGAATTCACCACTATTAACATCTTGGGGGTTACCATTGACCATAAACTTAATTGGACTAGCCATATAAATACTGTGGTTACAAGAGCAGGTCAAAAGCTAGGAATCTTGTGAGTAATTCACCTCCTGATTCCCCAAAGACTGTACACCATCTACAAGGCACAAGTCAAGAGTGCAGTGGAATACTTTTCACTTGCCTGGATGAGTGCAGCTCCAACAATACTCAAGAAAGTCGACACCATCCAGGCCAAAACAGCCCGCTTGATTGCTACCCCTTCCGAGGCATTCAATCCCTCCAACACCAACAAACAGTGGCAGCCATGTGTACCATCTACAAGATGCATTGCAGGAACTCACCAAGGTTCCTTAGGTAGCACCTTCCAAATCCACGATCACTGCCATCTAGGAGGATAAGAACAACTGATACCTGGGAATACCACCACCCAGAGGTTCCCTTCCAAGTCACTCACTATCTTGACTTGGAAATATATCACCATTCCTTCATTGTTGCTGCGTCAAAATCCTGGAACTCCCTCCCTAACAGTACTGTGGGTGATCTGCAGTGGCTCAAGAAGGCAGCTCCCTACCATCTTCTCAAGACCAACTAGGGATGAGCAATAAGTATGTTTATTTATTAGTGTCACAAGTAGGCTTGCATCAACACTGCAATTAAGTTACTCTGAAAATAACTAGTCGCTACACTGCAGCACCTTTCGGGTACACGGAGGGTGAATTTAGCATAGCCAATGCGCCTAACCTGCACATCTTTTGGACTGTGGGAGGAAACCAGAGCACCCGGAGGAAACTCATGCAGACAATGCTGGCCTAGCCAGCGACGCCACATCCTGTAAATAAATAATTAAAAAGAAAGTCTCATTCTTCCCAGAATGACAAACGAACATACATATTATGAGCAGGAGTAGATAAGCCATTCGGCCCCTCGAGCCCGCTGTGCCATTTGATAACATTGCCTACATTATACCAGTAATTATAAGCCAAAGTACTTAATTGGCTATAAAATGATTTGCAACATTGTGCTGTATAAACGTAGCTTTGTTGTTCTTTCATTACACCTATAGGCACAGGCAAAGTGTTTAACCAATGCTGATTCTCTGGAAGGTAATTAAGCAAAGGGCAATCAACTGATGTTAGGAAAGTGGCTATAAGGAAATCACTGCAATTACAAAACATTTTAACTCTGCAGCTAATCTCTCTTCTAGTTCCCCCTCTAATCCCTGCCTAATATCGCCACAATCCATCCTCTAACTTCTCCCATCCCAGACTTCAACCTTCCTTCTAACCTCCCTAACTTCCCCTTCAACCTCCCCAAGTCCCTGCAACCTTCCCTTGAACCTCTCCCCAAACCCCTCCAACTTCTGCTCTCCAATCCCCCCTCCTCCACCTCCAATCACCCATTCTTCAAACACACACGCACCATTTTTCAAGCAACAAAACTTTCCTGAAAATTCTGTAACAACTTCTGATACTTCAGCTTTGCTTATGAATTGTGAAAAGTATTTATCTTGTCAGCTGATTGTCCTTGAATGTCTATGTCTGAGAATGACTTGAGATTGCTGCAATTCAAAAAATATAAAGTGATAAGACTTACAAGAATATGTTTCTCATGTTGTATTATTTGGTGATTTGATTGAGGTACACTGTGGTGGAAATTTTATGGGGAAGAATATTTAGCATATCTCAGTAAGTAAGTTACTCTCTAATAGTTAAGTCAAATGAAACTGCATCTAAAATCTGTTTGCAGCATTCACCAACAGCATGAATACCAAATTATTATGAATACTGCACAGAATACAGAACAAGTACAGTCTCAGAGACGTGGCACAATTGGTCTGAAATCATCTTTGAAACCATTCAAACTTGTGCAGCAACAGTCACAGACAGAAACAGGTACACCTTTCATGTAAATAAAGTTATATTTAACAAGTGTGTGAATAGTCCTTTGGTAGTTCAGAACTTGAGTTTTGCTTAAAAAAATACATTTTGTCAAAGCTTTTTGCCTTGCACTCATCAGGACAGTTACAAGAATACTTATGTCAGGGGGGAAACAATGGCTGGGATTCGACCAAAAAAATTCTAGGTGCCAAATTCACGTAAAAACTGGAGTAACTCCCATTTTTTTTAGTGGGATTTTCAAAATGAATCTCCCACACTTTCTACACTGCAGAGTGCCTAAGGGAGATCCACAGTTAAAATCCGGGGGTGGGGTCTATTCCCATTGAGGAGGCTGGCAGCATAGTGCTGAGTGGGCCACTGTCAGAGTGGAGATCGGCGCATGCACACTACTGGCCTCCAGATCGCTAGCCAGCCTTGCGACCCCGCATTGCTGGCCTTCTGATCCCTCCACCCCCTGATCATTAGCCTCCCTAACATCTCCGGGCCGGCCCTGATGTCCATCTGTCTCCCATTACCCACCCCCCGCCAACCCAGATCTCCCCGACTACAGTCCCAGCAATACCGATCTCCCCGGCAGACCCCCCACTCCCCCCCACCAAACCCAACTAATGAACAGCCCCTTTCCTCTCTCTGTCACTGATCTCAACTGCAGACTGGCAGCAGGACCCCTCAACCCCACCAATCTCCCCGTCTCAACAGTCCCCACTCCCTCTGGCCCCATCCCCGCTGACCCCTTCTTCTTGGCACTGCTCAATGCCCAGTGGGTGCCCCTTGGGAATTGTCACTTTGCTCTTTGGGCAGTGCCAGGGGGCCAGGGTCTCACTGCCAGCCTTGCAATGCCCAAGGGGCAACCCCCTTTAACCCTGACCTGTTGGGGGGGCCTCCATCGCCTCCCTTCACTCCAGCGGGGAGCTGTTGTAAACCCCGCTGGAGTGAACCACTCCTGGTGGGGGGAGAGAGAGGATAGCGGGCCCAGAGACTTCAGTATCGGGCCCACTAATGGGATGGAAATTCTGATTTTAATACTTAAATCAGCTCCGCATCAATTTCCAGTGCAGAGCTGATGACTCCAGAAATCCTGGCCCTGGAGATGCACAGAGGCCATAACGGGGGCCCACTAAATGGCCTCCGCTGATGTCTCCGGCAGAATCGCCCCAACATCTTCATACTGTATTCGAAAAGGGTGCCTGCCTGGCAGACACTTGGTCCCCACCAGCAGCCAATTTGACTCTTCCTTCACACCCTGAAAATCTCTCTCCCTCCCCAGCAGACTAAACACTGCCATTGAGTCATATTTTCAGATGGCAGGATAAATAAAGCTACTCCTTCAATCAGAAACTGGTTTTCTACCACCACAATTGCTGCTGATAGGATCACTAGTGAGCCAACATGGGAGAGAAACAGCTTGTAATTAGAGGAGCAGTTCCTTGCAGAATCATTAAATTTGTTTACTGGCGGTCTGCGGGCCTGATCGAGAGGCCTGGTGGGCTGAATAATGACCTGTGCTATGTGTTGGACCAGCCTGTTTTAAACCATCAGACCATTCAAGTAGTAATTATCTTGTGTAAAATTGTCTTTTCATTTGCAATTATTTCTGAAAATAAAATTCTGACACAAGCTTTAAAAGCTAAGAAAATTGTAAGAGCAAGCAGAGACATGAGCAATATTCTATCAGAGATCTACGTACAAGAATCAGCTTTGTCTCCACAAGAACACAATAAATAGAAGCAAGAGTTGGCCACCAGCTCCTTCAAGCTTGCTCCGCCATTCAATATGATCATGGCTGATCTATGCCAGTCTCAACTCTTTATCTCTGCCATTTCCCCAGGGCCCTTCTATTCCTTGATCTATCAAATATTTCTTTGATTCAGCCTCCACACTTTCCAGCAGAGAATTCCAGAGATTCACCACCCGGTGAAAAGAAATTTCTACGCACTTCAACTTTAAATGATTGGCTCTTAATTTTGTAGCCATATCTCCTTGTTTGAGACTCTCCCACATCTCACCATCTACCCTGTCAAGTTTGATTAAGGTCACCCCTCACTCTTTTAAACTCCAAGGAATACAAACCCCGATTATTTAGTCTCTCTTGATAGTTCAACCCTTTCATCCCAGGAATTAGTCTGATGAATCTCCTTTGGACTACTTCCAATGTTACTATATCCTTTTTTAGTTAAGGGGACCAAAACTGTATGTAATATTCCGGGTGAGGCCAACACCCAGTACAATTGCAACAAAATTTTTATTTTTAAACTCCAACCCGTCTGCAATAAAGGCCCAAATGCTGTTTGCCATCTTAACTATTTGTTGTACCTGCCTGCTAGCTTTTTGTGATTCATGTGCTAGAACACCTAGATCCCTCTGTACTTCACTATCTCTCTTCATTTAGATAATAATCTGCCTTTTGATTCCTCCAAATGACCTCATACCTCCCCACATTAAACTCCATTTGCCAGGTTTTTGCCCAGTCACCCATTCTATCTATATCCCACTACAAATTACAATATCCTCATCGCAACATGTCCTTCCACCTATCATTGTATCATTGGCAAATTCGGAAACCTTACATTCTGTCCCTTCCTCCAGGTCATTAATGTAAATAGAGGTCATTAATGTAAATAGTGTATAATTGCAAGCCAAGAACTGACCCCTGTAGTACTCCACTAGTTACATCTTTTCACTGTGAAAAGGACCCATTTATTCCAACTCTGTTTTCCATCTGACACCAGTGTTCAATCTGTGCTAACAAACTTCCTCCAATTCCAAGGGTTTTTACTATATGCACCAACCTCTTATGTGGCTCCTGGTCAAAAGCCTTTTGGAAATCTAAATGCATACATCTACAGGCTCCCCTCTATCCAGTTTATTTATTTTACCCAGAGCATTTGATGAGATTTTTCACTTCAACAAAACTGCTTACAGTGATGTATTTTGCAATTTCTGGATTTGAATTGCAGATTTCAAAGTTGCAGTAAAATAATTAACTTATTGTATCTTCAAGTTTTATTCGGACTATTAATGGCTCAGAACAGTAACTGATTAAATACTTTCAAGTAACTAATTTGTCTTTTAAATCCTAACTTGTCTCAGAAAGTGGAAAGCACAAGAATCTGCAAGCAAGTAATATTCTGGTTACACAACTTAATTCAATACAAAAAGAATGTGAGGTAAGATTCAAAATATATGTGAAATTGGATAATGTTGTTTGTTCCAGTAGTATTGCTGGTGGGGCAAGAAAACATCATAGACTTGCTACATACTCTTTATTGTAAGTTTATTTTATGTACCCCGAGTTTTGTCTATAAGACAAGAAATAGGAACAGCAGTAGACCATTCGGCCCCTCGAGCTATTCAATAGGATTATAACTGATCCAACATTCTCCACTTCCACTTTCCTGTCTTTTCCCAGTAACCTTGATCCCCTTACTAATCAAAAATCTATCTATCTCAGCCTTAAAAATACACAAGGACTCTGCCCCCATAACTGTCTGTGGCCAGGAGTTCCGAAAAGTTACAACACTCTGAACATCCTTGTGTTTGTTAGCACAGAATCCTATTTTTTCAATGAGATCACCTCTCATTTTTCTAAATTATTTTGCCTCCTTACATTTTTTCTTCCAACTTAATACTCTCCTTAGCTTCCTTGGTTAACCATGGTTGGTTTATCTCTCTCTTAGAATCTTTCCTCCTTACTGGGATATATTTTGGTGAGGGTCATGAATTACCTCCTTAAATGTCTGCCACTGCTTGCTTACTGTCTTTCCTGCTAATCTATCTGCCCACTCCACTTTAGCTAACTCTATCCTCATTTGATTATAATTCCCTTTATTTAAGTTAGACGCAGTTGTTTCCGACCCAAGTTTCTGATTCTCAAACTGAATATTAAATTCTATTGTGTTATGGTCACTACTTCCTAGGGGATCTTTTCCTCTGAGGTCATTTATTAAACCTGCCTCATTACCAGATTTAAGATAGCCTGTTCCCTGGTTGGCTCCATGACATATTGCTCTAGGAAACTATCTCTAATGCATTCTATGAATTTGTTGTCATAGCCACCCTTTCCAACTTGATTAACCCAATAAACATGAAGCTTAAAGTCACCCATAATTATTGCTCTATTCTTTTTACATGCTCATATTATTTACTGATATTTACCTTTTCCCACAGTGTGGCTACTGTTCAGGGGTCCATACACTGCTACCAATGTCTTCTTTCCCTTGCTATTTTTATATCTCCACCCAATGGACTCTATATCATCCAAGCATAGATCTCCTCTCACAACTCTAATCTCATCTCTAATTGACAGTGTTACCCCACAACCTTTTACTTCCTCCCGGTCTTTCTGAAAGGTCAAATATCCCTTGATATTAAGTTCCCAATTTTGATCTCTTAACCAAGTCTTCATAATGGCTTTGAGACCGTATCCATTTACCTCGATTTGCGCCATTAGTTCATCTACCTTATTTTGAAAGCTTCATGCATTAAGAGACAAAGCCTTTAGGCATGCCTTTTTGCCATTTTTAAGCATCCTAACTTTTCTTTGTACTGTGGCCATATTTGCCTCTTGCCCTTGATTACCCTGTCTACCGTTTCTGCATTTTACCTTTCTTACTTTTATTACCATCCCCATTTCTCTTTCCCTTGTCACCCTGCTTAGATTCCTATCCCCCTACCATTATAGTTTAAACCCTCCTCAACCAAGCTAGAAAATACTTGCCCTAGGACTTCAGTCACAGTCCTGCCTAGGTGCAACCCGTCCAGTTTGTACTGGTCCCACCTCCCCCAGTACTGGTTCCTATGTCCCAGGAATCTGAAACCCTCCCCCTTCCTCCATTTTTCCAGCCACATATTCATCTGATATATTGTGGTATTTCTGCTCTGGCTTGCACATGGTGAGAGATCACTAACTTTGAGGTCCTATTTTTCAACCTATTTCATAACTCCTGATATTCGGCTTTTAGGACTTTACCCCTTTTTTGCCTGTGTCATTGGTACCGATGTACCACAACCACTGACTGTTCACCCTCCTCCCCCAGAATGTCCTATAGCTGCTCTGAGACATCCTTGACCCTAGCAACAGAGAGGCAACATCATACTGGAGTCTCGTTTGCGGCCACAGAAATGCCTACCTATTCTCTTTACAGTTGAATCCCCTATAACTATTGCATTCCCACACTTCCTTCTCTTCTCCTGTGTAGTAGAGCCAACCATGGTGCAATAAATTGGCTGTTACTGCTTTCCCCCAACAGTACTGCTTTCCTCCCAACAGTAACCAAAGCAGTATATCTGTTTTGCAGGGGAAGGGCCTCAGGGGCTTCCTGCACTACCTGCATAGCCTCTTACTCTGCCTGGTGGTCACTCATTCCCTTTCTGCCTGTGGAGTCTTAGCCTGCTGTAGAACCATTCCCTGCACATGCTTTCCATGATACTCAGTTTTGCAGATTCTACACAGTGGTCCAACCACTGCTCCAGCTCCAAAACCCAAGCTTCCAGGAGCTACAGCTGGAGACACTTCCTGCACACATGTTGGTCCCAGGCACCGGAAATATTCCCAGCTTCCCACATGGAGCAAGAGGAGTACACCATGGCTTTGAGCTCTCCTGCCATGACTTACCCCTTTAAAAAAACTTTCAAGTCAATTATTCTCGGGCCCTTCTTTCCCAATCCTCGCTGCTGCAGAATATACAAATTATAAATCACAAATGTCAGTGCTGCAAATATAACAATATGGCTTAAATCCATAATATTCAAACTCAGGTCACAGAAGAAGAACAAAATCATAGAACAAAGTCATAGTGCAAGAATGTTACCACAGAATGTTTATTGAGCAGACCAGTAGCATTCTCTGAGAATTCTTCTGTTACCTAAATCATTTTGGAGGAGCTTTGTAATACTCAACTGCGCAGATCTCAAGATTTGTGGTGGTATGATGCACTATCATGAAGGAATAATGAGGGAACAGTCCTTGTGTTATGAATTTGAAATGGTTGCATCACTCCTGTGTATACAGTCACGTGATCTGTTGTGACATAAGCGGAGAGATTCGCAGGCTTATGTGGCTCTTCCACCTTAGACCCGGATCAAGCAATATCTTCTTATTGAACCTGGCACTGACCATCATATGATCCTGTTTGCCAAATATAAAAGCCAACACAAAATATACATTCCAACCCAAAATTTAAATTATATCAAGCCATAATGCACTCTTATGATCACAGCTGATGTTACTGCTGAGCAAGCCAGACCCCCAAGCAAAATCTGTCTCGCTGATTATAAAGCTATTTTTTATTGTAAATGGAGAAGAAGAGCCACTGACCTCAAACACATAGAACTCCAGTAATACCTTTAGAACATTAAAAAATAAAAATACTTATTGAAAAGAAAACATAAGCATACAAGATAAAAGCTACATAGTTAAAATAATCTTGCGGAACAACCCACAAAAAAAAACATATTTGGTCAAAAGTACACAGTTAAACTACATTTTTGGTAGCAGCCCCTTATAGATCCTTAACCATAAAAATCCAGTTAATATTATCTAAGTCAAGGAATTGTTGCTGCTTTAATAAAGGTAAACCTCACAACCTTTCAGACAGTTCCACTCAGATGTGGAATTCCGAAAGGTGGTTCAGAAATGAACTGCTTCCTAAACAAAGACTCTCCTGACTTAACACTGGGTGGCGGCCTCCAATTCAAAACATCCACAGCTTCTCAGCATCTCACAACAGGAGTTGGTCTTCAGGGCTTTCCCCCCACAGCAATTGCACTCAGTTAAATATACTTTCCCCTTTCACCTTGGGTTCCATTGTCTTCAAACACTTCTTTAAACTCAGTTTCTCCAAATATAAAAATCTTTCATTTTTTTATTTTGCCTCTACTTTTGGGTCAATAAAATTTAATATACCTTTGCTGTTTCTTCATAGAGCATGCAAATGTCCCTTGTCACCTGTGAACTCTCTTTGAAATTTAACAGTTGAAAATTAGTTTCCCAACTTATCTCAAAATGCAAATTTCAGATCCAATCTATTTACTTGTAACCCAAACCCATCATAATCACTTATTGCAAATGTCCAAACCTAACATTTCATCTCTTAAACCATGGAGACAAGCTGTCCCTAGTAACCTTCCCCCTGTTCACTTAACCTTGATCACACACATGCAAAACACAAACACAAAAGCACTTTATTTCTTTAACTACACAGAAAACATAATCACAATAATATACATCTTCCATCATAATACATAAATCAACTAATCACTCTTGTGCATTTCTTTCGTGCCTTTACCCTCTTATTTGTGCTAAAGTTGCTTCCCCAGTGGCTACAGCATGGTTAGTGGAACACTGCTGTCTCTCAGTGGAAAAGACTGCAGATGACCTTGGAGGGTGACTTGAATTGCAGCTCTGAGCCTAGATGGCCTTGTTGCAGGCTGCACCATCTCTGCCTGTGCTGCATTAGTCTGGATTGACTGGCTGACAGACAACAGTGAGGGTACTGGCTGCGCAGCAAGGGTGGGAACATGAATGCTGCCAAAGGGACAGTGAGCACAACAAGTTCCTACTGCTAGTATCCAAGAATGATGCCCCAGCAATCCTAGTGGTCTATCCAAGAGCAGTTTGATGGAGCATGGAAATAACCTGTAAACTGCTTTACGTACTGGTATCCAAAGTCATGATGACAGGAGCCTGAGCTTCCATGGTAGCACTCAGTCATTAACTGGATGTTGCTTATGCAACAGCAGAAACGGAATCATCAGCCATCATATGCTGAATCATATTTGATTCATAACATTAATTCTGTTTTTCTCTCCACTGATGCTGTTGTTACAAAAGTGCCACTATTGTAGTATGAGATATTGTTAGAAACTAAGTCAGAAACTCAAAAGTAGGCTAACTTCATGGAGCTTCTACCTAGTTTCTAACAACATATAGCATGCAACTGTATCATACAGATTCTCAGAGAAAGATATATCATTAACAGCAGAACTTCAGAGAAATAAACCTAGCCTCTAGCAGATCTCAGTCTCCAGACTTCAGAGAAAGGGCTACCTCTCTGCAGCTTCCAAAACAACAACAAAAATTGAGTTCTCTGTGTAAGCCTAGCTCCACTCAATCACCTGATACTACTGTTAATCAATCAAATCAAGTCCTATTCTGCAAAACCCCAGGGGAAATCACTAAAATCAGCTGAACAGCATGAGTTCCGATTAAAACAAACATTCTAGCAAGTAGGAGCAATTATGCTGCTGCAGTAACATTACAGGGCTGTCGGATATAGACCCAGCGGCACCAGTTGGAACAGACTGCTAAAACAAAAAAATGACTAAAATACACTTTTTAAAGGCATTGTATCATTACAATATTTACAAGCAAGGTTTAATTTTGAAAAACATCCATACCACCTTTGTGCTCCAATACTTGGTTAATTTTAATGGAGTTAGGTTGAAAAGTTGTGGCCATGATGCAGAGCCTCCCTATTTGACCATGAGGTTCATAGTTGCTGTATTGTCAGCTCACAGCAGGTTTCACCCCTGAATAACAGTCCCTGCTATGTGATTGTACTCGGCTCCTTTGTACACCGCCGGAATTTTAAACATTTTTTGTAATTACATAGGAAATGGGAAAAAGCAAGACAGCAGAAATGGTGCACACTTTCAGTTATGCCATCAAGAGCTGCACACTCTTGACAAAATTCTTCTACCATGTGCAGATCTCACTTCTTAACCTAGCCTCTAGATTACATGCAATGTCAATATCTGAGTTGGCAGCTGTGACTGTAAAGTTAAGTGACAGAATCAAATGTACCTAATGATGCTTTTCAGCTTTTATTTTCATTGACTCCATTTATTATAGAAATTATGATGAACCAAGTCAGAAGACTAACAAGACCTTTCATTAAGATGGTAGAATAGAGTAGACTTCTAGGAAAAAATGACATTCTACAATATTCGTTGCTCTAGTAACACATAATATTTTATGCTTTGGCTCTATTATCAAAATCATTGACAATAACAATATTACCAAAAATGAATTAAATTTACATCGTAAAAGCATTTTTTCAAGTTAAACATGATTTGCCCTATTGTCAACACAACATTAGGACTTCTAAATCTATTTTAGGAAACTGAAGATAATATTCAAGATTCACCAATGGAATTCTGTGAAAACCATGCGAAACCTCTGTCAAAAATTGCTGCTGCAGCTCTGCAAGATTCTCAAACTTGCACAGTAAGAGAATATACCTATTTCATGTTTTTGTTTATACTGATAAAAAAAAACTTATTTTTGGCTAGGCTAGTATTTCATTAATCTTTGGAGCACACAGCAAATTATTATATTTGTTGGATTTTTGTGTGTCAAAAAATATAAAAGAAAACTGCTGAGTGCATAAAACATTGCTGTGCTGCCACAAGCCAGCAGTCTAAAAAGGGAGGTTGGCTGGAATTTTCTGACCCTGCCCACTGTGGGACTGGAAATTCCTACTCAAAATCAACAGACCTTTGGCTGGACTGTCAAATTTTCCATCCTGTCCATGACAATTCCCACCATGCATGGGATCAGAAAATCTTGGCCATTGTATTTTAACGTTTTATTTGATTTCTTTTTTAATTCATAGAATCATAAAGCACAGGAGACCATTCAAGGCCACCATGTCTGTGTCGGCTCTTTGAAAGAGCTATTCAAATAGATCCAATGCCCCTCTCTTTCCCCATAACTCTGCAAGCCTTTCTTTATCAAATATATAGCTAATTCCCCTTAGAAAATTACAATTTAATCTGTTACCACCAACCTTTCAGACTGTGTATTCCAGATCATAGCTTGCTTAAAAACATTTCTTTCTCTTCTCCCCTCTGGTTCTTTTGTGAGTGGTCTTAGATCTGTATCCTTTACTTACTGGCCTACCTGCCAGTGGATCTCATTTATCATAAGGTAATTTCCAAATCAAAAATTTTGAATATTCACAGGAAATAATGCAATAGTTCCATGATTTCTCCATTTCTCAGATTACCATCAAAACCGTTCAACTAGTGTTCCTACAAAACTGTGTGCGTGCGTGGCTACTCAGTAGCCTGAAAGAAACCTCAAAAGCATGTGAATGGCTGCACAAAATGTTTTTAAATGACCCACACTGAATTGAAAGGGCTCTGCACAACATCTAAATTTTAAAGGGAACATTGCGTTGATCTTTGAAATTTGACAAGAAAGCAGCCTCACGATTGTCCAACTCAAAATCCTTTCCAGAAAAGGCAAAACCTGCTGATAGGTCACCTTGGAGAGTGGAGAGTGTAGGAAAACAATTTAACTGAAAAATTAATACCACTAAGCTACAAAAAAAACTAAATGCTGCACTTGAGCTTTTGTTTACTCAGAGCATGTCTTTTCCTTCCCTGTTTGTATCCTCAGTTCATGGCCTCCACATCAAGCCTGCTGAAGTTACTTGCTGCTTATATTGACTTAGTTCTGAGGGTATGCTCACTGGTAAAAACTCTTCTCAGGTTCTCCTTAACATTCTCAGTGGGTTAGATGCCTAATGTTGGTGACAGTAGTTGGCAAGCCGCTTCTAATTTTAGAAGACTGAAACCATTGGTCAGAATTTGATGCCCTTCCCTGAAGTAAGTTTGGAAATGGAGCAGGGGAGGGGTCAATTAATTGAATTAGTGGATGTGGGATGAGGACTCCACCATCTTCTTGCCTCTGCTCCAATGAAGTGAAGGGTGAAAAGGCTGCCTCAAGCCCTGCTGTCTCATTGTCAACTGAAGCCCGAAGTCGACAATTAATACCCCCTTAATGGTCTCATCCCACTCCGCAGGTCTTTATGCAGTGGAGGGAGTTGCCACACTGGGAGCTCAAGAAGGAAATGTTTACTTGCAGTATTCCAGGGAATGTCCCCTATGCATTCAGTATCTGATCAAAGAAGCCAGCGTCAGTGAGTGGGGAGGCTGACTGAAAGCCACCCCGTGACCTTTCTGCCGACCTCCTTCTCTCCTGAGCTAGTAACCTCCACCCTGCGACCACCCACCATCCCACCCTTACTTACCTGTGACCTGGGTTGTACACCGATCTTCAGCTTCTGGTGAGTATATGGCCGGAAGTTCCCACTGCTCCCAGTGGCGCTACCTGCAATAGAGAGCTGCCATTCTTTGATTGGCTGATAGTTCTTGGGGGTCAAGATTTCTGCCCCCAAGGTCTTTGATCCCAGGGATGGCCTGCTGTTGACCACTTAAGTGGCGATTGGTACTTAATATGGCAGGCCTTCCCCAAAGGAGGCAATGTGGCGTTCTTGTTCATCCTCCAGCTGGCAAGTGACATCCCAGACACCCGAGTTAAATTCCGCCTATTGATGAGGATTTTCCATGCCCAATCAGGGTGGGTGTGTTTGGTGGTTTGATTGGTAAATCTCACAAGACCCTAGTTGCATTTCCTGATGGCATAACTCCAGGATGCAATTGTCCCCTCCTCCCTCAATGGTGGACAGCATTTCACGCCGTTGAACATCAGGGACTTAATTTTAATAAACTTGCAACTCATTATTGTGGCTACACATCGGAATTATAACCCCATGGCAAATTGAAATCAGAATGGCATGATTTACAACTGCCCTTAAAAGGCAAGCATCTGGAGATCTGAATTTTGCAAAGAACTTGGCGTTAAGTGCACACAACTTCACCCAGCACTTGTGAGGATCCCCCATTGGAATTCAAGGAAGAGGCGCCATGGATTCAGAGAGGGTCACAAATGCAGTACCAGGGCAAGAGCCCCAGTGTGATGGCAGAGGGAGGGGGTTGTTGGTTGGCTTCGGGTAGGGAACAAGGTAACACAACTGAAGGTAGCATGTAAGCACATGACTGGAGATGAGTGGTGGGGGTGTGAAGAAATCGGCCATGCACTTGGAAAAGCATTTCAAGATTGAGTATTATTCCACAGTTGAGACTATTCAGCATCAGTTGCATTGACATGCTTGAAGTCTGGCTTCTGAAGCAATAATGCTTACTCAAGCAACACAAATTTCTGATAGCACCACTGATTGCTTCTGAACATTTAACCCCTTGAGCATATAATGCAAAATAATCTGAGTTTTATGGGACTGAAGAATAATTGGGTGACTGGATGAGTTGGAAGATCCCCTTGTGAGAGGTGGGCATGCAACAGTCACTGAGGGAGGTGCTCAGAATCCCTTGCACTGTAGATATTCAGGCTTTGAGCAGTAACCCTCATGTTCCAATCTAACAGTGCAGCCTTGGAGTGCAGGTTAGGATAGTACCTCCATCTAAGCTGAGAGCGCAGGATGCAGTCAGATAGCCAAAAATGTTGCTACTCAGTCATGTGGTGTGAGTGGATTTTTCATCAGCCACCAAGTGAACTAAACACTGGCAAGGACTCTCTGACATGCATAATGGGGCCCTTGAAATGTAATTGGAATTGGTTACTTAACAAAGGGACATCCATAGGAGACATATGCTGATCTCATGTCTTTCTCTTTGGTACTGCAGTGAGGAGATCATCAGAAACATGGAGCCTGGTAATCTCGCTGTCTGTCTCATGGCTTATTGGCAGGCTTAGGTCTCATTAGAGGTGCTTGGCTGAAAAAGGAGGACTATAACTCTCAAGGTCAAGGGGCGGCAGGGCTTCCTCCATAGAAAGAGGAAGATCCACAGAGAGCAGTAGGTGCCTCGCTAATGCAGGGTATATAGACAACGCTTGTCTTATCTGCAGATGAGCGAGAACCAGTGTCACTGAAGACTGCGATTGTCAAGCCAATTGGTTACTCATATATGCCACCTTCTACAGGATTTAATGCCTTAAAGGGCATTCATTGCCAGTTGCATTGAAAGTGACCACTGCATCCAATTTCTATAGCAGTGGCTCCTTCTAGGGTTCCGCTGGTGACTGTGTGGGATCTCTCAAGCTTCCACCTATAAACGTATCCAGGAAGCCACAATGCTATCTTTGCCAAGGCAAGCAACTTTTTCAATGTTGATTGAGATCAGGTGAGCCAGGAAACAAGAGCACTGGGATTCACTGAAAATTGTGGTTTTCCACAAGTGCCAATAACTGCACTCATGTGGTTCTAAAATCTCTATGGCATAAAGCAGTGCAGTATGTGAACTGTAAGGGTTTCCATTGCTCAAAGTTCAGCAGGTATGCAACAATAACAAATGGATCATTCAAGTCTGTGCACAATACCAGGCAGCATCCATGACTCATACATCTTCAGCAGGTCTCAGACCCCTGACAACTTCCAGGGTCCACAGAGGCTGGCTCCTCAGGGACAAGGGCTACCCATAGAGGACATGGCTGATGACACCCATGCAGCAGCCTGGGACTCTAGCTGAGAGAAGGTAGAACAAGGGTAGTGCTACAAGCCACATTGGGGGAGCACACCATTAGGATCCTGAAATTGAGGTTCCAGTGCCTTTGCAGATACACACATGCACACAAACACAGGCACACACGCACGCACAAACACACACTTTGTTGCATGCTAGTCAACCTGGCAGTGCAAAAGAGGGAGGTTCCATATCATTAGGAGATGGAGGAGCTGCATGTCTCCTCCGATACGGAGAGAATGGAAGGGAAGGAGGGTGATGAGGTCCTGGAAGCACAGAATGCCGGCGATGAGGCCATTGCTCTGATCACATGAGGCAGACGTGCTTGTGAGGCCCTAATAATCACACAATTCCATGAGGAAGATGATAAGATGCAGTGAGGCCTCACCTCAGAGCACACGATAGCAACTGAGAGCATCCGACACCACTCTATGCAGAGTCTCATGCAGACATTGCCAAAATACAGCGGGAAAATATACTTCAAAAGTACTTGATCCTTTTGCATGCATAATTACCTGTATCCTTCAGTATTAAACCTTCATCCAGAATGCAGTAGAGAAGGGTGACAGTCCTGCCTCAGAGATGCTCAGAATACATAATCTTGTGTGACTCAACAACTCAATGATATATTTGTGCAGGAAACAAAATCAACATCAAGGTTCAGGCAGGCATCACTGATGTTGGTAGTGACTTTGGGATGGACAAAAACTGGTCAGCAGGTTACACATTACACAGAGGAAAGTACCCAAACTGTGACTCATGACTTTGCATTGTGCAAGGACCAAGGTTTTGCTTCTGAATAACCTGAACGCAACTCATCATAACAAGGAGCCATAGACAAATCATGGATCATAGAATCCTACTGCCCATCAAGTCGGCACTGACCACAATCCCACCCAGGCCCTATCCTCATAACCCCATACATTTAACCTAGCTAGTCCCCCTGACACTAAGGGGCAATTTTTCATGGCCAATCCACCTAACCTGCACATTTTTGGACTGTGGGAGGAAACCGGAGCACCCGGAGGAAACCCACGCAGACACCGGGAGAATGTGTAAACTCCACACAGACAGTGACCCAAGCCGGGGATTGAATCCAAGTCCCTGGCGCTGTGAGGCAGCGCTGCTAACCACTGTGCCACTGTGCCGTCTCAGTTCTCCGGTGTATTTCTAATATCCTGCCTTCCGGAATCTGCCGAGGATTTGGCCTATCTGCTTAGATCTCATTAGTTTCACATCATTGTTGATAGGTTTCAATGACTGTTAATGAGTTTGAATGGTGGACCCTTGTGTTTATGTGCTGCATACTTAAATGCCTGCATTCAGCTTCTAAAATGCATTGAATCTTTTGTTTCACTGATGCATGCCTGTCCCATGTATATCGTGGTGATTTGTTTCTCAGGATATGTATAACTGTCCTTTTACTGTCCTGGTGCATCTTTGGTTTTCAATTGTCTAAGCTCGAATCTTGCAAAGAGCCTGTCTCTAAGCAGACTGTTTTGGACTGAGGTAATCCCAGCATACCTTGTTTTGAGGCCAATTTCTATGTCAGTTTTTATGTCATTTTGCTGTGCTTGTATTTCTGTAAGAAGTCTCACAACACCAGGTTAAAGTCCAACAGGTTTATTTGGTAGCAAATTTGGTAGCAAATGGTATTTGCTACCAAATAAACCTGTTGGACTTTAACCTGGTGTTGTGAGACTTCTTACTGTGCTTACCCCAGTCCAACGCCGGCATCTCCACATCTTGTATTTCTGGTCAGATGTTTGTCTGCAGTTGGTTTCCTTTCAATGATTCTATTTTACTCAAGCACTCACAGGCTGCTACACAAGGAGACATGATTATGGGTGTATTTACATTGGTGAACATTATATACAAGTGATTAACACCCAAAGTTGGGCCGAGAGGTGGCGGATGGAGTTTAATGCGGAGAAGTGTGAGGTAATTCACTTTGGTAGGAATAACAGATGTGTTGAGTATAGGGCTAACGGGAGGACTTTGAATAGTGTGGAGGAGCAGAGGGATCTAGGTGTATGTGTGCATAGATCCCTGAAAGTTGGGAATCAAGTAGATAAGGTTGTTAAGAAGGCATACGGTGTCTTGGCGTTTATTGGTAGGGGGATTGAATTTAGGAGTCGTAGCGTTATGTTGCAACTGTACACAACTCTGGTGCGGCCGCACTTGGAGTACTGTGTGCAGTTCTGGTCCCCACATTACAGGAAGGATGTGGAGGCTTTGGAGAGGGTGCAGAGGAGGTTTACCAGGATGTTGCCTGGTATGGAGGGGAGATCCTATGAGGAGAGGCTGAGGGATTTGGGATTGTTTTCGCTGGAAAGGAGGCGGCTAAGAGGGGATCTTATTGAAACATATAAGATGATTAGAGGTTTAGATAGGGTGGATAGTGATAGCCTTTTTCCTCTGATGGAGAAATCCAGCACGAGGGGGCATGGCTTTAAATTGAGGGGGGGTAGTTATAGAACCGATGTCAGGGGTAGGTTCTTTACCCAGAGGGTGGTGAGGGATTGGAATGCCCTGCCAGCATCAGTTGTAAATGCGCCTAGTTTGGGGGCGTTTAAGAGATCCGTAGATAGGTTCATGGACGAAAAGAAATTGGTTTAGGTTGGAGGGTCACAGTTTTTTTTTTAACTGGTCGGTGCAACATCGTGGGCCGAAGGGCCTGTTCTGCGCTGTAATGTTCTATGTTCTATGTTCTAAATCCACATTCTGCTAGTGCATCTTCTTGACTTTCCTAATTCTACTGGGCGTTTGATAAGGTCCCCCATGGTCGGCTTATGATGAAAGTGAGGAGGTGTGGGATAGAGGGAAAGTTGGCCGATTGGATAGGCAACTGGCTGTCTGACCGAAGACAGAGGGTGGTGGTCGATGGAAAATTTTCGGATTGGAGGCAGGTTGCTAGCGGTGTGCCGCAGGGATCAGTGCTTGGTCCTCTGCTCTTTGTGATTTTTATTAATGACTTAGAGGAGGGGGCTGAAGGGTGGATCAGTAAATTTGCTGATGACACCAAGATTGGTGGAGTAGTGGATGAGGTGGAGGGCTGTTGTAGGCTGCAAAGAGACATAGATAGGATGCAAAGCTGGGCTGAAAAATGGCAAATGGAGTTTAACCCTGATAAATGTGAGGTGATTCATTTTGGTAGGACAAATTTAAATGTGGATTACAGGGTCAAAGGTAGGGTTCTGAAGACTGTGGAGGAACAGAGAGATCTTGGGGTCCATATCCACAGATCTCTAAAGGTTGCCACTCAAGTGGATAGAGCTGTGAAGAAGGCCTGTAGTGTGTTAGCTTTTATTAACAGGGGGTTGGAGTTTAAGAGCCGTGGGGTTATGCTGCAACTGTACAGGACCTTGGTGAGACCACATTTGGAATATTGTGTGCAGTTCTGGTCACCTCACTATAGGAAGGATGTGGAAGCGCTGGAAGGAGTGCAGAGGAGATTTACCAGGATGCTGCCTGGTTTGGAGGGTAGGTCATATGAGGAAAGGTTGAGGGAGCTAGGGCTATTCTCTCTGGAGCGGAGGAGGCTGAGGGGAGACTTAATAGAGGTGTATAAAATGATGAAGGGGATAGATAGAGTGAACGTTCAAAGACTATTTCCTCGGGTGGATGGAGCTATTACAAGGGGGCATAACTATAGGGTTCGTGGTGGGAGATACAGGACGGATATCAGAGGTAGGTTCTTTACGCAGAGAGTGGTTGGGGTGTGGAATGGACTGCCTGCAGTGATAGTGGAGTCAGACACTTTAGAAACATTTAAGCGGTTATTGGACAGGCACATGGAGCACACCAGGATGATAGGGAGTGGGATAGCTTGATCTTGGTTTCAGATAAAGCTCAGCACAACATCGTGGGCCGAAGGGCCTGTTCTGTGCTGTACTGTTCTATGTTCTATGTTCTATGTACTGATCTTGGTGCATCCCCAACATCCACAGCAGAAGCCAAGGCAGCCTGCTGACTGCTATGTCTTGTTGTCTGGGATGAACTTAGCAGATGTCCTAGAGAGGGCAAAGATCTGGAATGTATTGGCCTGCTTTCAGGGTGCTGCTGTGTGGAACAGGCACCCTCCTTGGCATGTGGAGTTGGGCCTGAAAGGGTCACTGGGTGGATGGCTCCAGGGTGTTAAACTGCTGGTCCTCCTCCCTATGAGTGCCTGAGAGCCCCTGGCTGACTCTTTGAAGAGAAGGTGGACTTGGAGTGACTTTGAGATTATTCACAGCCCTCTCTCGTTGCCAGTGCCAGCTAATGTCTCAGTGATGGGATGCACCTCCTGTAGCAGTGCAAGCAATTCCAATGTCCTGGACCATGGTGTCCACGTGGCCATCAGCCTACTAGTGATAACCTCGGTGTGTTAGCATGCTGGCATAATGATCTCAGATTGAAGATTCAGACTCCATCATGTCTTGCAATCTGAGGAGTGCAGCAGGTATCTCTTCCCAATGTTCCTAAGTTTGTCTTTACAGCTCCAGCAACTGAGGTAGAGCCAAGTCCAGAGGCTCATCATCTGACTAGCACTTAGCAGATTCCTGGCCTCCAGCTGGCCCCCGAATACTGACACCCTGAGATGTTCCTGCCTCCACCTGTTGTGGATCATACAGTGTGCTGTGCTCACCAGATTGTGACCCGGAGGCTACTCTAGAACTAGGCCCCACCAATCTGCGTATCTCTGCGCAGGTGAAAGGTGTGTGTGAGCTCTGTGACAGATCTTCACTGTATCACATGCTTCATTTTTTGAAGCTTGAATCCAGGGCCTGGCTTGTGGATGGCCTTATGCTTTCCACACGCGCCTCTGAAAGAAAGGAGAGAAAGCAGATACGATATTGACTTTTAAGGGTCGTCATCTTCTTCCTGCATTGAGTGGTTGTCCTCTTTTGTAGGGCGTTGGCACTCGCCACCACTGCCACCACCTCCCATGCTGAACTGGTCAGCTTGGATGAGGTTCTTCACACAGAGCAGGGATAGGGGACAAATACATGGACAGGATGGGAATAGAGAGATATGGTCCCCGGAAGGGTAGTGGGTTTTAGTTCAGATGGACAGCATGGTCGGTGCAGGCTTGGAGGGCCAAAGGGTCTGTTCCTGTGCTGTAATTTTCTTTGTTCTATCATTATGGCATGGCAGGGGACTGTGGAACAGGAGTTATCACTCACAATATGGTTGTCTGATGGATGTTGTAGTGCAGGATCCTCAGTTGGTTGAGTGCCACTAATCTTAAAGTCAGCACAGGAGTGGTCCAGTGGAGGTCTGCCATTCCAGAAAAGAAGGATACATGGCATTGTGGGTGGTAAATGGTGGATGGAATGAGGACACGTTTCGCAGAGGAGATGATGGAGGTGAAGATGGCCTGCTGACTGCTACTCCCTGTTGACTTTGACGAACTTTGCAGATGTCCTCTGCAGAGCTGAGACATGGAGGATCCCGGCCTATTTGTGAGAACGTGATTGGTGATATCCCTTGAGCTGGAAATGAATGATATCCCTGTGCATGTGTGATGAATTTGTAAGTGTGTGAGTTGAGAGTGATGAAAAGGGTGACTTAACCTGGCGGAATGAAGGAGATTTCATCATCTTCCTGCATTGAGTGGTTGTCCTCTTTTGTAGGGCATTGGCACTCACCACCACTGCCACCACCTCCCATGCTGAACTGGTCAGCTTGGATGAGGTTCTTCACACAGAGCAGGGATAGGGGACTTTATAACAGATTTCCATTGCATCCAGGAGGTGCTTCAGAGAGGCATCACTGAACTTGGGGGCAGCATGTTTCCTCCCTTTGGAAACCATTACTTTCCAGCAGCTTTCAATCTCTTACAGAATGCTAGCTCTGTACAGGGGCGCTCTTTATATATGGCACCCGGATTTGAAAAGACCTGAGGTTACGACAGGGAAGGCGAATCAGAGGCCACCCTGCTAACGATCCAACATGAAATTCGTGCCTTTCAATTCTTTCAACAAAATGGCATATGATACAGCAGAAAAAACTGCCATTGTCATTGGGTCAAACTCCAATTTTCCTCACACAGATTCAGTCTTTGACTATTTCATGGAAAATCTCAGCTGTTGTTTTTGGTCCCTGCTCCAACTCCATTTTCTAGCTACTGACTCTGCCCTCTTGCTGGCAGCTGTCTGAGGCTCAGTTATACTGTTTGCAACCTTGGTATAATTGACCCCAAGATGAGCTATCAACCGCATATTTGTGCCTTCACTAAGGCTGCACCTTTGTAACATCACCTGACTTCACCCGCCTCTGCTTATCTGCTGTTGAAACACTCATCCATGTCTTTGTCATCTCTAGAGTTGACTATTCACAGAATCCCATAAAATCATACAGTGCAGAAGAGGCTCTTTGGCCCATCAAGTCTGCACCGACACATGTGGAATACCTGGACTGGGATTCTCCCAGATCAGCGTTTCTGGTCACGAATCTCCCCAGCGTTTTTTGTTAGCACAATCAGCAGATTATCGTATGGAAATGTAATTGAAATTGACATTTCCATATGATTAGCAGGCCTGGGATGGTTTTCTCTGGGCCCGCTAGCATCTACCCCCCCCCCCCCCCCCCCCCCCTTAGTTGAAGGGTCAGTCACGAGGGGGCACAAGTTCAAAGTGAGGGGTAGAAGGTTTAGGAGGATGTGAAGAAAAAGTTCTTCAACCAGAGGGTGGTGGTGGTTCGGAATGCACTGACTGAAAGGGTGATAGAGGTGAATTGCCTCACAACATTAGGTCAATCAACCTAACCCGCACATCTTTGGACTGTGGGAGAAAACCTGAGCACCCAGAGGAAACCCAGGCAGACATGGGGAGAATGTACAAACTCCACACAGACAGTGACCCGAGGCCAGAATTGAGCCCGGGTCCCTAGCACTGTGAGGCAGCAATGCTAACCATCATGCCACCCAAGAAATTGCCTTTCTCCCTCCCTCCCAGTGGGAGAGAGAGGGAGAAAGGCAATTGGGCTGACCATCGGGGTGGGGGCAGTCGTGACTGGTCAAGGGATTCAGGGAGTGGTCGGGGCTGGCAGTGAGAGGTTGGGGATGGACAGGGGTGTGGAGATCGGGCTGGCCAGGGGGGGTGGGGTCCGATAGGCCAGCGGACTGGGGGGTGGGAGTATTGGGAGGGCCAGCGATTAGAGGGTTTGCAGCGAAGGCCAGCGATCGGGAGGCTGATGATCGGGAGCCACTGCTCATGCACCGATCTCCACATGCACAGTGGGCCACTCAGCATAATACTGCCGGCCTCTTGGGCAGGATGAGGCCTCGCCTCCTGCCTTTCAGAGCGAATCACGCTGAGGCACTCTGCATTACTCAGAGTGTCAGAGATTCATTCAGGTAAGTACGCCCAAAAACGGGCGGGAAATACTCCGGTTTTCCCACCCATTCTGCACTTAGTTTTGTTTTGGGAGAATTCCAGCCCTGATGTCCCACCTAGTCGCAATTCCAGCACTTGGCCCACAGCCTTGAATGTTATGACCTGCCAAATGCTCATCCAGGTATTTTTTAAATGTTGTGAGGCAACTTGCCTTTACCATCCTTGCAGGCAATGTTGAAGTGGAAACTTTCCTGCTTCTTGACTGTGAAAGATAGACTCTACAAAATTTGTTCCGTCAATATAACAAGCACTTATTTACGAATAACTGCATGCAGTATATGGCTGAAACTTGGGGTCAGAGAGCAGTTGATTCAGCTGCTGATTCTTCCACAAGTCCGCAATTTTATAAAGAATCAGTTCAGTATTTATACATAATCATTATCAGTTTTTGTGACCAGAGCATATTCAGGAATTCGATTAGTAATAGAATCGTGAACAATATCATTAATCAGGTTTTAACTTGCTGACCTCCCAGAACTCGTTGTCCCATTATTCATACCCTTATCTTGTCCTTTGATGGAACAGAAGAAGGTCGGTGACTCCTTCCTCCCTGACCTTATCTTGTTTTATTTACTCATACAGCCTTATTAACGCTTACAAGGGTCTGGCATTTTGAAATAGCTTTGGTCAGCGTTCTTACATTATACCAGAGAGTTGACCAATTTTCCCAGCATGCTACTGCTTAGTTCATACAATTCCACAACAGTGCATTCCAAACCACCACCACCCTCTGGTTAAAGAACTTTTTCTTCACATCCCTCCTAAACCTCCTGCTGCTCACTTTGAACTTGTGCCCCCTCGTGACTGACCCTTCAATGAAGGGGAACAGCTGCTCCTTGTCCATGGCCCTCATATTCAAATATACTCCTGGCTGGCTTCCTACATTCTATTCTGTGCGTCCAAGACAATGCCACCCAAGTATTTACTCATTCTTAGCCTTTGCTCACTGACCTATATTTGCCCCCATCCAGGACTCCTGGATTTTAACATTATTTTCCTTGTTTTCAATCTCTGCATGGCTTTGCACTTCCCTATATCTGTAATCTCCTCCAGCTCCAAAATATTTCAGGATATCTATGCTCATCTTATCCAGGCCTCTTTAGCAAGCTAAGTAATTGGATTCTAACAGCATTTAAAGACAGTAAATATTGATAAGCTGCTAAGTAATTCATCACAGTAACTAATCATCACAGTAACTAAAAGGACAGCACGGTGGCACAGTGGTTCGCACTGCTGCCTCACAGCACCAGGGACCCAAGTTCAATTCTGGCCCAGGGTCCCTGTCCTGTGTGGCATTTGCATGTTCTCCCTGTGTCTGCGTGGGTTTCCTTTGGGTGCTCCAGTTTCCTCCCACACTCTGAAGATGTGTGAGTTAGGTTGATTGATCATGCAAGGGACTATGGGGATAGGGCCTGGGTGGGATTTTTGTTGGTGCAGACTTGATGGACCGAATAGTCTCTTTCTGCACTGTAGGAGTTCTATTTTAATTGCTCCATCATTGGTGGTAATGTCTTCAGCAGCTTAGACCTTAAGCTCTGGAATTCTTTTCCTAAATTCTCAGCCTCTCTACCTTACTTACTTCCAGTAAAATGTCCCTTAAAACCAAGACTTTTGACCAACCTGTTTCTTACCTACTCTAATAACGAATACGTGGCTCGGTATCTAATTTGTTTTAAAATGCTTCTGTGAAACATCTTCGGATGTTTTCTTATATTATATAAATACGTTGTTGTTGTAGTAGTTCATAAGCAAAGTCATTCTATGCTGGCCAGCAGGAAATATATAATAACTGACTCAATTTTCTTGTCTTTTCTCTGCTTTCCACCTGGAGAAACTCCAGCCTATGCTTGGGTCACAACCATGTGGAAATCAAACTATGGCCAGAAATGCACAGCAACAATTTTCCGGATGCAAAACATGCATTGCTGAGCCCAATATGTCTGCAGTGAAAGTGTGCTGTTTCACAAATTGATTTGGATGAAACTAGTATTATGCTAATTGCTTATGCAATTTGGGGACCTAACACCTGTTTCAAGACCTCTTTGTAAATACTTTTCCCCCCTGACCACAGAATGTGCCATGCACACTGTGATCGATATGTCTCAAACATTTTGCTGCCATAACAGAGGTCCTTAACAAGACAGCTATTGGAATGTAAGAAGGTAGCTCTAACATTTTTTACTTATTGAATGTGTAGCCAGGAAATTCAGGAAAGTTACTCCTGACTACGCATCGCAGGCCACTACTCACCACTCCTCCACATCCCGTGGATGCATCTGAGGACCTCAACCGCATTCCAGCCAGCTGAGTTCACTCCTATTCCCCACCCTAACTGTCAGCATACCTCCAAAGTTCAACAGGCCCCTGCAACGTGCTGATACCATCTTCATGAGGCCAGCAAATCAATTTGCCATGGCTCTACCACCAACTTCAAATAATGCATGCAGGGTGCACTACACAAAGGTCAGAACACTAACTCAGGCGCAATCTCATTTCTGAACCAATATCTCATATACTGTCTTGCTTTTCTATACGTTGTATAATTTACAGAATAAATATTATAAACCTTTGTGAGTAGTACATTTTCATGCAAACTCTGAAAATATAATCTTGTCTTAATAATTTTTTAAAATTTTGCAGAGGAACCTTGAGTCCAGTGGAAAACAACAACCGAAAAACTTTCAGATGGCACTAGCAACTAAGAACCCAGGACAAACTCAATATTGGTAACAAATCTTTAAAGGTTCCACCCATGTTATCCAAAATGATGCTATGCCCACTTTGAATCTTCTGCACTTTCCATTATTTTGCTCACATGTAGACAAACATTAAACAAGAAAATATCTACCAGTGAGTGATGGGCAACACTTTTTAAAAAACTCATTACATTACACCCATTTTGAAGCTTATACTTGGGCCTAACCTCATTTTTATTTGCATAACCTTTTGTGTAATGAGTTAACATCAACCATAGTTTTGTACAATATATACAGTCTAAACATTGCACAAAACCTGGAATACTTTTAACAGTTTTCCTTTACATTGTTATATTAGCCCATTGATTTCCAAGGACCAAGAAGATACTGCACAGTGGTTAGAGAATAATTCCATAATGTCAGGTAAATCTGATATATCGGTATTGAATTACAATTTAGCTAGCTATTTCCATGATTTGCTTGCCATCAATTTAAAAATACACATTTTAAAATTTCTAGCTGCAAGATTTGGCTATGGGTTTGGCATTATGGTGCTGAATTATTCTCAAAATTGTATCCATGTTGCTCCTGCTCACTTCTGGTGCACTCTGGGCTGAATGCCATCTTGGTGACAGTGTTACTGTAGGTGTTACGAGCGTATGTATGCCAGAAGCACACAGAACAGGCAGATTGTGATGTCAGGCAGCGTCTAGCACTGATTTGATGCCAACGCCCTCATTGCTCTTGTTAATTCCATCTCTTAAACACACTCAGCTGAACATGCAGCATGAAGAATGCTATGCCATTTAAAGGGATCATCAATATCTTGCTGGTTAGCTACTTCTCCATTTGAGTTTGTAGAAATGCTGGGTGTTTTGATAAGTTTATTGATTATTGAAATCTGCAGGGAATGGTGCTGCACATGGGAAATGCAGTAGTTATGACTGGGATGGCTCTGGGCACATGTACCTTCCCCTCGGTGCCATAAAAGCATTCTCCCTGGGGTTGCAGCATGAGAGGGAGACAATACAGAGTCAGTATATAGGAATACAAGCTGTTTGCAGAGCGGGGGGGGAAAGAAAGAAGAGGGCTCTCAGTAGAAGGTCTATCCACCAAGGTCTTTTCAAAGAACACTTCATCGTCTCAGCCACAGACCGCTGACACATTGTGGAACTAGGCATTACAGAAATGTGAGAAAAGAGCTGCTAGCAGCTGTGTAGGTGACCATTACCTTGAATTAGAATCCTTCCAGGCTGGCATGTGCAACATATCTAATATTCCTCAGTTTACAATCCATTGCTGCATCAAAAAGATAACTATGTCTCTTTATGTGAGAAGATGGGACTTCATTGTGTTCTCTCAAAGTAGAGAGAAGCAGTGGAGCAAACATGTGCAGGGTTCTATTCAATGCACAAATGTCACTTAGCCAGCACCTCACCTCAATGCTGAGATGTACCTGAACGAGAAAGGTTACCAGTCACTAAGCAGGCATTTGATGTGCAACCATGTTGATGAAAGTCAGCTATCTTGGTAGCAGCAATGACATATACATTCTGTATTAGTTCACCGTTCCAGAAATCTTTTTGCCATCACATCAAACTGAAGGATATCTGCTGGGTGACAAGGTGACTATCTGCTGCGCACCTAACTCATAACTCCACTCCACAATCCATCCACACATGGCCAACATGGGTTCAGTAAGAACCATGCTGTCACAGGAAGCACAATTGAGCAGACAATTGGTGTGGTAAAGCAATGGTTCTGCTGTCTCAACCACTGATACTTGCCAGTGGCATTATCCGATTTATGGTGATGTGCTGCATCCCCCACAACCTGGTAATCATGAGACCACTGCCTTTGCCACCACAGACTGGGTGATCACGTCAGGGGGAAGGGAGGAAGCAATTCGCACTTTCATGTTCTAGATGCGTTATCTGTGACTACCTAATTCAATTCTGTGAACACAGCCCTCAATCAGCCTTGCACACCAGTCTCAGTCCTCAGTCATGAAAAAGCATGGTATCCTCTTGGCCACATTCCTGAAATAAAAACCATCACAAAACAACCATTTCTTACCAAAAGTATCCAACAAAAAATCCATTATTCCATACAAAAATCAACCAACACCCTTGTGCATTCTGTTAGTAACTGTCTTGTGAGTTTGCTTGCCCAGCCTAGTGCTCCTAGGTCATGCTACCACAGTGGTTGCAGCATAGCTGGTGGAATTCTGCTGACTTTCAGTGGGATGGACTAGAGTGGGATAGCCTTGCAGGATGTTCTTGAGCAACACCAAGCCCCGAAGGCCTGTCACGAATTGCACCAGCTCAACATGGGCACTAATGGAGTGACACTGCTGGAAGCACGAATGTTGTCACCCTGAGAGGACAGCAGGTTTGTGTTCCATAGAGACACTTACATTCCCACCCAACTTATTAGGTTGTAAACAAACAAGAAACTATATCAATGGCATATTCTGTTATGATGCCGGCGTTGGACTGGGGTGAACACGGTAAGAAGTCTCACAACACCAGGTTAAAGTCCAACAAGTTTATTTGGTAGCAAATACCATAAGCTTTCGGAGTACTGCTCCTTCGTCAGAAGGAGCAGTGCTCCAAAAGCTTATGGTATTTGCTACCAAATAAACCTGTTGGACTTTAACCTGGTGTTGTGAGACTTCTTACCATATTCTGTTATTACAGCCTCTTAAAAGTTTTGATCGTTTTTGGAACAATAGACCTGAGCTGAAACCATTAGCAGCCAAGTATTCATAATGCAAAAGCTTCCAGCTACACTGTCTAAAACTGACATAACAGAATGGTGTCACATTTCAATTTCAAAGCACTTGGGATATTGTGAAGTTATGGAAGTTCCCATAAAGAAATGTAAGTTGTGCGTACATATAAAATTTAATTGTCTACTCCTTCATGGGCTGAAATTTAATAGAACAGGAAGAACTGAGAGAATCCTGCTAAATATATATATTTGCCAAAGCATAGGATTGTCAATCAATCCCTTTCTCAGAGATACTCTTGGGACAAGCTCTTACCTTGAGAACCAAGTTCATTGAGTTAAAGACAGTCAACAATCAAATACAGTAACACCTAGCTTGCCTTTATACAGAATAAAATTGAGTCAGATGGTCCAACCATTAGAAATTCTGACGCATCCATAGTCTCTGAGTCAACAACATTATGCCATCGGTCTTTTGATGGAATAAAGAATCAAAAAATTTGAAATGATTCCTGCAATCACTTTTCCTAACAAAAGGCAGGCTCCCATCCCGCCCTCTCCCTTCCTCCTGGCATTTTAATTACACATCAGGATTGTACATTTTCTATCAAAATAGAGAGCACAAGTTTGCAGTAAGCAAAATGAATGTAACTACCAAAATCCCTTTAACTATCCATATTAAACAATTAGGGTCTAGCTTTAAGATATGCCTGCATTATGGGCAGAAATGGCCACAGCAATAACCAGTTTAACTATGGAGTGACTTGCATCCAATTAGCATTGGAGTCTAAGGCACTGCTAAATTGGTTGGGGACCTTTTATTAAATTGGCCTTGCCCTCTAGCTGAAATGAGCACAAACTTTATTTCAATATTAATGAGACTCTAGCACGCATCTCAGATCCAGATTGCTTTTGGACTGCAGCCAAACCAATTACTTAAAAGGACAATTGAAGGTTGTTCAAAGGTCCCAACCTTTGAAAATATCTAAATATGTGGAGTCGGAGGGAGCAAGAATGCTTCCCTTGGCCCAGAAAACAAACATCCTACCCGTACCTCAGCCCAGACTTAATTCCAGACATCAGCACAGGATCAAACAAGTAAAGCTGTTAATTTGCCTCCAAAGCTTGCTTGATTTATTCTGATGAGGCTGAAGAACTAAGATTGAACTTTGACATACTCTGTTTCGATACACTGGGGCAAATTTTCCCATTCTACCCGCCACGGGAATTTGAGCGTTGAGGGTCAGTCCATGGAAAGGTCCGTTGACCTCGAGTGAGATTTTTCCAGTTTCGAGGTGAGCACGGCCAGAAAATCTGCCTCCTGTGTCAGTAGAAGCACAGCCCAATGACCACTGTTCATAAAAATCTAGGTAAGATCTTTCTAGTTGTTAAACATAGTTGAGTGGGTTCATACTTGTGGTGACTATCTCTTTAATGGCAACAAAGCAAAATAACAGTCATATCGCCTGTGTTGCCCTAAAATAAAAAATCACGACAATATTTCTTCCATGATTCTTTAATCTAGATTATCTTATCTCATCATCCTCCTTCTCTTCACTTTTTAAATCAATTCATTCATGGGATGTGGACATTGCTGACTAGGCCAGCATTAATTGTCCATCCCTAATTGTCCTTGAGAAGGTGGTGGTGAGCTGCCTGCATGAACCACTGCAGTCCATGTGATGTAGGCATGCCCACAGTGCTGATAGAAAGGGAGTTCCAGGATTTTGACACAAGGCAGTGAAGGAATGGCAATATAGTTCTAAATCAGGAATATTGTGGCTTGGAGAGAAACTTGCAGTTGGTTGTGTTCCCCATGCATCTTCTTTCCTTGTCCTTCTAGGTGGTATAAGTCCAGGCTTGGAATGTGCTGTAGAAGGAGCCTTGGTGAGTTGCTGCATTGCATTGTGGAGATTGCACACAGTGCTGCCATTGGGCATTGGTGGTGGAGGGAGTGAATGTTTAAGGTGGGTGGCACGACGGCACAGTAGTTAGCACTGCTGCCTCACAGTGCCAGGGACCCAGTTTAAATTCCAGCTTGGGTAGAGTTTGCACGTTCTCCCCGTGTCTACATGGATTTCCTCCCACAGTCCAAGGATGTGCAAGTTAGGTAGATTGGCCATGCTAAATTGCCCCTTAGTGTCCCAAGTTGTGTAGCTTAAGGGATTAATGAGGTAAATGCATGGGGTTACAAGGATAGGGTAGGGGAGGGGGTAAACCTGGATAAGATGCTGTTTCACAGAGTTGGTGCAGACACGATGGGCCAAATGGCCTCCCTCTGCATTGTAGGGATTCTAAGGTGGTGGATGGGGTGCCAATCAAGCAGACTGCTTTGTCCCGGAATGTGTCGAGCTTCTTGAGTGTTGTTGTACCTGCACTCATTCAGGCAAATGGAGAGTATTCCATCACATTCCTGACTTGTGCCTTGTAAATGGTGGACAGGATTTTGGGAGTCAAGTTATTCAACACAGAATTCCAGGCAAGTTAAGAGTATTCCCTTATTCCTGATTTGTTCCATGTAGATGATGGACAGACGAAGAGGAATCAGGAAGTGAGTTACTTTGCACAGAATTCCCAACCTCTTGACCTGCTCTTGTAGCCACAGTATTTATATGGCTGATCCAGTTTAGTTTCTGGTCAAAGGCCAAGATTTTGATAGTGGGAATTCAATGATGGTAATTCCTTTGAATTGTCTCTTGTTGGAAATGGTTATTACTTGACATTTGTGCGAATATCAGTTCAAGTCTGAATGTTGTCCATATGTTGCTGCATATGGACTCGGACTGCTTCAGTATCTGAGGGGTCGTGAATGGTGTTGAACTTTGTGCAATCATCAGTGAACATCCCCACTACTGACCTTATGATGGAGGCAAGATCATTGATGAAGCAGTGGAAGATGGTTGGGCCTAGCACATTATCCTGAGGAACTCATGCAGTGATGCCTGGGACTGAGATGATTGAGCTTCAATAATCACAACCATCTTCCTCCATGCGAGGTATTACTCTAAACAGTGGAGAGTTTTCCCCTCGATTCCCAATGACTCCAGTTTTGCTAGGACGCCTTAATGCCACACTCGGTCAAAGGCTGCCGTGATATCAAGGACAGTCACCTTCCACTCATCTCTTGAGTTCAGCTCTGTTGTCCATGTTTGGATCAAGCTGTAATGTCAGGAGTGAGTTGCCCTGGCAGAACCCAAACTGAGCATCAGTGAGCAAGTTATTGCTGAGTAAACGCTTCTTGATAGTCCTGTGGATGACACCTTCCTTCAGTTTACTGATGATTGAAAGTAGACTGATGGGGTGGTAATTGGCCAGGTTGGATTTGTCCTGCTTTTTGTGCTCAGGACATACCTGGTCAGTTTTCCACTGGTAGGTGCCAGTGTTATAGATCTATTGAAACAGCCTAGCTGAAGGTGCGGATAGTTCTGGCTCACATGGCTTCAGTACCGTTGCTGGAATGTTGTCAGGGCCAAAAACATTGCAGTATCCAGTGCCTTCAGGTGTTTCTTGATATCATGTGCAATGAATCATATTGGCTGAAGACTGCCATCTGTGATGGTGAGGACATCAGGAGGAGGCTGAGCTGGATCATCCACCTGGCACTTCTGACTGTAAAGGCTTCAGCCTTGTCTTTTGCACTGATGTGCTGAGCTCCCCCATCATTGAGGGTATTTGTGTAGCCTCCTCCTCGTGTTAGTTGTTTAATTGCCCACCGCTATTCACAACTAGGACTTCAAAGATTAGATGTGATCCATTTATTGAGGATCAGTTAGCCCTGCCTATTCCATACCATTATAATGGAAAGGTTGCCGTTGGGAAATTCATGTCCTCAGGCCAAATTATATTATTTACAGAGATGACTGAAAATAGCAGCAGAAGCCCTGACAGAATCTTCAAAATACCAAAAATGTATTAACAGTATATAATTCAGCAGGAGATGGTGACATAGTGGTAACGATACTTCAGTAGTGCACAGAGAACATGGACTCAAATCCCACAACGGTGGCTGGTGGAATTTGAATTCAGTTAATAAATCTGGAATTTAAAGTTACTCTCAATAATTGTGACCATGGAACTACCAATTGTCGCAAAAACCCATCTGGTTTATCAATGTCCTTTGGAGAAGGAAATCTGCTCCCATTACCCGGTTTGGCCCACATGCTACTCCAGACCCATAGCAATGTGGTTGACTCTTAATAGCCCTATGAAATGGCCTAGTCAGTCACTCAGTTCAAGGGCAATCAGGGATGGGCAACAAATGCTAGCCTTGTCAATGCCGCCCACATTCCATCAAAAGAACAAAATAAATGTAGGCGAAGTAACAAACCTTCTGTTACAGCCCACAAGCTGGCCTTCTCAAGGTAGTGTCCACTTCAGAGCTACTTGTTTGTGATCCTACCAGCATTTATACATTAGTAGTAATAACTTGAGATAGGTTAGGAAGTTAATGAAAATAAGTCAGGTGCACACATAAATATGGGAGGGCAGAGTCCTGGTGAACCTTAAGATGGTGGATAATTCTGATGTCATTTTGGTCTGGTTGTTTTGAGGTAGAAGGATATGACTGTACCAGTTTACTTCATGTATTGTCTCCAAACTACCAGAAAATGGGTGGTACTTTTAGAGGAAAATCCAACCAATGACATTCTTATCCTGTGCAATATATATTGTTAAATAGCAAAACATTCATATGCATATTTTATTTATTACATGTTACAGTAAATTCAGATGATATAGCAGTGAGGAAAATGGATGCAAGCCAGTCCAAAACATGTGCTCTCATTGGTTCCCTTTATGAATCTCAGGTAAGTAAAAAGGCTCCAAAAGTAAAAGAATTTGTATAAAAATTGTTGTTTCAATCATTGATTTGCATCCCTCACCATCTGTTTCTTTCTTAAAACTTATGCGAACATAGCCTGTTCACACAATTATGCATCACAACATATACACTCCTCACTTACTCAGGATTATGTAATCTGGGATAAGCAAAAGAGTTAAAAACCAAGACTAATTATGGGAGAGAAAACTGGAAAATTCCTCTGTGAACCTTGTGACGATAAAAGCTAGTCTGGGGGATCACATTAATCCTGAACTTAAAAGAACAATCACTTAACATCCAATTTAGTTCTGCCATCACTTAACTTGTGAAGCATGATTCCTGGTCATCACTAGCGTATCAGTTGAGAGAATTTGTCCAAACCTGGTCACTTTGTTAATTTACGAACCATGCTAAAATTGCCAAGTCTACACTTCTCTAAATTAGGTGCAACTCTTTTCCTATCTGAGTAACTAAGGTGTTGTAAACTGAGAATCAATTTTGTAGATTTCCCTGCATCCTTTCCAATGTTTAAACATCTTCCACCATTTGAGAGGAGCAAAACTGGACAGTATCACAATAACTTCATTGCAGTGTAATGTAAGCCTACTTGTGGCTCTATAAATAAACGTTAAACTTTACTTTTTAGGGGAATATTTACTCATGACTGAATTTTTACCTCCATCTTGTTTCTAAGTTTTGATTACTAATAATTCTGACATGCTGTTTGTGTAATTGACAACATTCTCTGGATGGCATCCATTGTTGCATTCCTCCATTGTTCCTTAGAAGCTGGTGTTGTTACTTCAGCAGTATTCTTTATTAGTGGTATATTATTTTCCTATCTCACCACAACCCTTCATGAATCTTGTCTCTGTACAATGCTAATGAATTTTGGGTATGCTTCATCTTTCTATTCAAGAGTGCTACTCAGTACATTTTTTGTATGCCACTGATTTTCTTGGAGTTAAGGTAGCTCAAAAGGTGCAGTTTGACTGGTATTAAGCTTTTGCATGGCTTGCAGCATGTGGATATTCTTAGACATTCCTTGAAGTCTGGATGACCACGTGTGCAGGAAGTGCCACTGCTTTGATCAGTTTGAGAGCCAGGTTTTGGAGCCTTGAGTGTTGGCTGGAGGCATAGCAATGCATCCACTAAGCAAAGAGGTTTGTGGATAGCACATTTTTAGACATCGTCTAAAGGAAGTGCAGTCAGAGAGGGAATGGGTGAACACTAATCAAAAGAAGGGGTCAGGTAGGTAATTAGGAAAGCCCCAGAGTGCATCTAACTCAAACCACTTTTCTGTGTTGGAAAACGGTTCCTCTGGAGAGTGCAGTCAGAGCCATGTTCACAACACTATTGGTGGCTTAGCTGCACAAGGAGCAAGGAGTAAGAGTGGAAGAGCAATAATGGTAGGAGACTCAAAAGTGAGGGGTGCAGACAGGTATTTCTGCAGCTGCAAACTTGACTCCAGGATAGTTTGTTACTTCCTTGGTGCCAGGGTCAAAGATGTAATTGAACAGCTGCAGGGCATTCTAAAGGGGAAAGGTGAATAATCATACATTGTGGTTCACATTGGTACCAATGACATAGGGAGAAAGAGGAATGAGGTCCTGCAACAAGAATTTAGGGAGCTAAGAATCAGATTGAAAAGCAGGGCCTCACAGGTTGTAATCTCTGGATTACTCCTGATGTCATTTGCTGGTACATCTGGTGCCATTTGCTTGTACGTATTGGAATAGTTCTGGAAAATGGGATTAAAATAGAAAGGTGCTTGATGATTAGCACAGACACAAAGGGCGTCTTTCTGTGCTGTAATACTCTGGCCGGTATTTTACAACCTCGCCCGGGTGAGGCTCATAAAATCCCGCTAGAATTCTGTTCTGCGAGTTGCCCGCCTGGCTTTAAAATTCCGGCCTATATTCTATGGCAGACAGTGTAAGCTGTGGCTTGGTGTCCTGTTCTCTTCAGAGGTCAAACAGTAACTGCCTATAACTTAATTAATGGTATTCAGACAGCTCGAGTCTCAGTCATTTGGTACTGGTTTCAGGTTGATAAACAAGGCTCCTGGCTGAAAGCATAAACTGTGTGTTGAAACAGGTAACGCTTAGGCCATTAGCACCAGATTGAAAACAAGGGGGGCAATCTTACCGGCTCATCACACCAGTTGATCAGTGTGGCAAGTTGGTAAGATCGTGCGAGAGATGAAAAACCAGATTTGCACCCATTTTCTCACCTCTTGTGATATTACGGATCCTGTTCTGCCAGCATAATCAGCCTGCGCAAAGCTGATTTAAATACTTATTATCTCATTTTAATATTATTAGTGAGCCCGGGACACAATCGTCCAGGAAGAGTCGTGACCAAGAGCAGTGATTGGGGAGGGGGCGGCGATCGGGGGGGGGAGGAGCTGGGGGGGGTAGTTGGGGATGCGAGGTCTGCCAGAATTCGGGGGAATGACAGATTCCCAGTGTATTACATATTCCTGTACATAGTACACTGGGAGATCGGGGCATATGTGCAATAGTGCCCTCTAGCAGTCTGCAGCCAACTTTCCGGCGTGAATAGATTCCATCCACTCCCTCTATTGGTGAGAATCTCATGTAGGATTTTTAAAAAATCATAAGATAGCGTATGGGAGCTCACCCAATAAATGAGCGTGTTTCTCTCCCGTTTTCATGCTCATTCAGCACTTAGAAATTTTTTGGTAAGATCGTCCTCTAGGAGTTACAGACAGCTGCCTTTGTTTATAGCTGGCTGAGACAGATATCTTGTCTATGAAACCATTGTGTTGGCTTGGCTGGAATGTTTATGCGATGCATAGGAGTGTTACATTCCAGAAGGTGTAAGGTTTTAGCCTTTGCTCACTTTCAAGCTGCTCAGAAACTTCCAGAAGCTGGTAAGTGACCAGCTAGAGCCCAGCAATTGTCCATTTTGAAAAACAGAAAAGAAAATTATAAAGTAGCCAGACTAACAAAGGTATTTATTTATTTTCCATCCCTGTCTCAACCGGGACACTTCTGACTTCACTCTGGAGGGTAGCAAAAACATTCCCGTAATAGCTATAAATCAAGAGTCAGAAAGGAGAGGTGAACTTGGTGATATTACAATCACGAGGGTGGCACGGTGGCATAGTAATTAGCACTGCTGTCAGGGATCTGGGTTCAATTTTGGCCTCGGATGACTGTCTGTGTGAAGTTTGCACATTCTTCCTGTATCTATATGGGTTTTCTCCTGGTGCTCCAGTTTCCTCCCACCCTCCAAAGATGTGCAGATTCGGTTGATTGACCGAGCTAAATTTCCACTTAGTGTCAGATAGCAGGGTAAATTCGTGGGTTTACGTGGATAGGACCTGGGTGGGTTTGTTGTTGGTGCGGACTTGACGAATTGAATGGCCTCTTTCTGCACCGTAGGATTCTCTGATATCTGTACTGAGCATACTGATGGAGCCGTAGGCTGACAAGTCTCTGGATCCTGCTGGACTTCACCCTGGGGTCTTAAAAGAGGTGGCTAATGAGGATGCATGGTGTTCATTTTGCATGATTCACTAGATTCTGGAAATGTTCCACCAGATTGGAATACAAGCAATATAACCCCTCCCTTCAAGAAGGAAGGAAGGTGGAAAACAAGAAACTACAGGCCAGTTAGCTTGACATTTGTCTGGAAAGGTGTTAGAATCAGTTAGTAAGGAATTTATAGCTGGGCACTTAGAAAAATGCAAGGTAATCGGGAAGAGTCAGCATGGTTGTGTGAAAAGGAAATCATGTTTAACCAATTTATTGGAGTTCTTTGAAGGAGTAACATATGCTGTGGTGTACTTGGATTTCCAGAAGGCATTTGATAAGGTGCCACATTAAAGGTTATTGAGGAAAATAAAAGCTCATGGTGTAGGTGTAACATGGTAACACAGATATAAGATTGGCTGGCTGACAAAAAACAGAGGGTATGCATAAATGGGTCTTTTTCTGACTGGCTGGATGTGATGAATGGATTCCTGCATGGGTCTATGCTGGGGCTTCAGCATTTTACAATTTATATCAATGATGTAGATGAAGGTGGTGGAGGCACATTCACTAAATTCGCAGATGACACCAAGATAGTAGGAAAGTATGTGAAGAGGACATAAGGAAGTTGCAGATAGATATAGATAGATAAGTGAGTGGGAAAATATCTGGCAGATGGAGTATAGAGTGGGAAAATGTGAAGTTGTTCACTTTGGCAGGAAGAATTAAAAAGCATATTATTATTTAAATGCACCAAAACTCAGGCGCAGAGGGATTTAGGTGTTCTTGTGCATGAGTCACAAAACATAATTATGCATGTAGCAAGTAATTAAGAAGGCTAATGGAATGTTGTACTTTATTACGAGAGGAATTAAACATGAAAGGATGTTATGTCTCAGTTGTACAGCCATTGGTGAGACCATATCTCAAATATTTATGTGTAGTTTTGGTCTCCTTATTTAAGGAAGGATGTGAATGAATTGAAGGTGCTTCAGAGGAGGTTCACTAGATTGAAGCCTTGAAGAAGTGGGTTGTGTCATGAGGAAAGGTTGACAGACCAGACTTGTTTCCATTGGAGTTTAGAAGAGTGTGAGGTGACTTTATTGAAGTATATAAGATCCTAAATGGTCTTGACAAGGTGGAATGGAAATTATGTTTCCTCACCTGGGTGAATCCAGAACTAGGGGGCCACTGTTTTAAAATTAGGGGTGTCTCTTTAGAGTGGTGATGAGGATTTTTTTTTCTTTCAGAGGGTTGTGTGATTTTGGAATTCTCTACCTCAGAAGGTAGTGGAGGTGAGGTCATTGAATATTTTTAAGATGGAGGTAGATATGGCCTACTTCTGGTCCTATTTCATATGTTTGAATATTTGCTATTTTCTCTTTTGTTTTTCTGGTTTTCTATTGAAATCTTGCTAGTGTTTCCTGTTTGACATTTTAGTAACCTTTTTCAAGTTTCTGAAAGACTCCCATCCATCGTGAACTTTGTTTTTTAAATCTAATATCCTTAACTTCCCTATGAAGGCAATGGATGGATCTTTCTCGCTGAGTTTTTAGTTTTTGAAAAAAGTATATTTTTGTTGAACATTTTCAATCACTTCATTAAATGTTTCCCACTCTAGTTAAACACTTTGGTCTATTTGCACAAATCAACTTTTGCTAGCTCTCTTTTACTGATGTAATTGGCTTTGTTCAAGTATAAAATTATTTTTTTAGACGAGTATGTCATTCTCAACCGTAGTTTAGAACAATGTTTGTCGTAAGTTCTACATGCACTTTCTTCTAACAGCTCTTGTTGATGTTATTGACTATTTGGGAAAGCAAATTGGTCGAAATTGTTCAGGGTGGTCATCGGGCTATCAAATAATACTACTTTCAATTTCAAGGTAACAGTTGCACTTACTTGCAATGTCTTTGAAATCTTGAAAGCAATAATCAGGTAAATATGCATTTGCTTCTTTTCTCATAGGCACAAATTGCGCTAAAATCTATCAATGGTAACCCAGAAGAGACGACAAGTGACACACCACAGATTTTTCCAAGAACACCTGAACAAGCTGAGCCAAGGGAAAAGGAATTTGAAATGTAATGATGCAGTTACTGACACAAATTAATTGTTATGAATTATAAATTATGTTTATGTATCAAAAAAGTAAATTTTGAACTTTTAAGCATAAAACTATTATCTTCCTTTCAACGTGGTTTCTGATGTACGTAAAGTGACAATTCTGTTAATTCTAGTTCTTTTAGCATGTTTCATGTCCTCATCCTTTGGTAGACTCGTTATTGGAATCTAAATTCTTTAGCTTCCCAAATGGGGCACGATTCCCACACTGCACAGTAACACCATGTCAGATTGGCACGATCCAAAATGCAAAAACTAAATTTATACTTGGGCCTCAGTATAATATATTGAATGAGTGCCTCAGTGCAGCATATTTGTTGGGTCTTGCTAAAATGTTATCCTTCCTCTACCAACTATCTGGTAGCTCTTATTTTTCATTTGGCAACTGAACTGTCATCTCAGTGTGACTAAAATCTGGACCTTCGTAGAATGAATGATACGTTTCTTTTCCCATTCCTCATTGTGACCCAGTGTGGTGTTTCAGCATTGTAGTACCTCATCATAATATAATAATAATATGCTAAAATTAAACTGTTACTTTTGCATTAGGAATTCTAACTTACCCCATGAGAAAACACCATCAAAGTCACCTGGATTTTGCTTTCTGAATATGTCCACACCCAAATCAACTGAATTTAATGTATTTGGAAGAACAGCATTCGATTTAACTAACACCCCAGAGCAGGTAAAGGGATTTTTTAAAAACACATATATACATAAACTCATATTTTTATCTCTTTGTCCGGGAAGGGATTTTGGTACAATTTATATGACAGTATTGTTATGAAGTGAGATTCAGTTCACATAGGGTTAACTTACAGAAAAATGCAAGCGATCCAGAAATCAATGCATAAAAAACTGGAAAATATTCAACCAGTCAGGCAATATCTATGGACAGAGAAGTCATCAATCTCCATATTGGCCATTCCAAATGGATAAGAGAGGGTTGGGATTAGAGTGGTTGAAAATCTTAAAACAGAGAATGTGTCCCTAACCCCTTCCATAAGTTCCTCACACTATTTTTATGCTGGTGGGTAGAATACCTAGCGAATACCCCACTATGAAGATTTGTGACATTTAATCTTACATATTTAGATCAGACTTCCATTGTAAAATTAGGATTTTAATTTAAATTTACCTGTTGCCTGTTAGGTTTCTCAGAGCATAGGAACTCCAGTAGTAAAAGAGAGTTAGGGAACTGCCAGATTTAAGAAGATATGTCTTGATTACTTCACTCCTTGAGGGCAGGAAGAGAACAGTGTCTTTGGTCTCTTCAGTGTCAATCATGGCCACTCTCCCATGACTGCCACAATGAGCAATCTCACACCCCCCAACCCTAATCCCTGGCTCCTTTCACCCTGATTATTTCTCACTTTCTTCCATGCTCACTCAATCATGCCATAATCCTCACCTCCCTCTGTCCAAATTGCTACTTTCTTTCCACACCCTTATCCATCAAAACATGATCTCTGGCTTTCTTCCTCCCAGTTACTCTTCTCTTTCCCACCTCCCCCACCAAGGCATATTCTCTGGCTGTTTTTCTTCCTCCACCCTTCCTTACAATCATTGGTTTCTCCATCCAGCCACAATTTCTAACTTGCTCCCTCCCAATTGCCATTCTCTTTCTCAATCTTGTCAGCTGATCAGCATGTTAATTTAGCCAGCTGCTGAGCAGAAACCAGAAGGGAAAAAAAAAACAAGATCCTGCTGTTTCACTTTGCCAGATTTTTCCTGCCATCCTGCAGATGTCATGGCCAACATAGGATAGTGGGACTATCCTATGAAGAGAGATTGGGGCAATTGGGATGGTGTTTTCTCGAGTTTTGAAGAATGAGAGGTGACCTCATTGAAACGTGCAAATACTTAGAGGGATAACAGGGCAGGTGCAGGTAAGATGTTTCCCCAGTTGGGCAGCCTAGAACTAGGGGACACGACTTGAACAAAAGGGGAAGCTGATTAGGACCAAGATGAGGATTTTTATGGTTGTGAATCTTTTAGAATTCTGAATCGCAGAAGGCTGTGTAAGCTCATTGAATATGTTTAAAGCAAAGATTGACAATTTCTAAATACTATTAAGAAACAGAAATAGTTTAAGTAACTTATATTTGTATTATGTGTGTTAGAAATAAAGTACAAGTTTAAGCTTAATTTGTATTTCTGTATTTTTGTTAAGGCAGGGTTAAAACTTCAGTTCAGCTTCATGTTAAAAAAGTCTGAAAGTCTGTGGGTTTAGATGCCTACATCATAATAAAGGTTTTATGATGTAAAAGCAATTACATTTGAATCATCAATAGTCACAGGTGAGGTGCCTGAAGATTGGAAGGTGGTAAATGTTGTGCCTTTGTTTAAAAAGGGCTGCAGGGAAAAGCTTGGGAACTACAGGCCAGTGAGCCTCACATCTGTGGTGGGTAAGTTGTTGGAAGGTATTTTGAGAGACACGATTTATAGGCATTTAGAGACTCAAAGACTGATTAGGGATAGTCAGCATGGCTTTGTGAGTGGGAAATCATGTCTCACAAATTTGATTGAGTTTTTTGAAGGGGTAATGAAGAAGGTAGATGAGGGCAGTGCAGTTGATATTGTCTACATGGACTTTAGCAAGGCCTTTGACAAGGTACCGCATGGTAGGTTGTTGCACAAGATTAAATCTCACGGGATCCTAGAAAATCTCTTCTGCACTCTTTCTAATTTAATAATATCCTTTCTATAATAGGGTGACCAGAATTAACATAGTATTCCAAGTGTGGGTAAGGTAGCTAAATGGATACAAAACTGGCTTGATGACAGAAGCCAGAGGGTGGTTGTAGAGGGTTGTTTTTCAAACTGGAGACCTGTGACCAGTGGTGTGCCTCAGGGATCGGTGCTGGGTTCACTGTTATTTGCCATTTGTATTAATGATTTGGATGAGAATATAGGAGGCATGGTTAGTAAGTTTACAGATGACACCAAGATTGCTGGCATAGTGGACAGTGAAGAACGTTATCTCCGATTGCGATGGGATCTTGAACAATTGGGCCAGTGGGTTGATGAATGGCAGATGGAGTTTAATTTAGATAAATGCGTGGTGATGCATTTTGGTAGATTGAACCAGGGCAGGACTACTCAGTTAATGGTAGGGCCTTGGGGAGAGTTCCAGAACAAAAAGATCTCGGGGTGCAGGTTCATAGCTCCTTGAAAGTGAAGTCACAGATGGACAGAGTGGTGAAAAAGGCATTCAGCATGCTTGGTTTCATTGGTCAGAACATTGAATACAGGAGTTGGGATGTCTTGTTGATGTTGTACAAGACATTGGTAAGGCCACACTTGGAATACTGTGTACAGTTCTGGTCACCCTATTATAGAAAGGATATTATTAAACTAGAAAGAGTGCAGAAGAGATTTACTAGGATGCTACCGGGACTTGATGGTTTGAGTTATAAGGAGAGGCTGAATAGACTGGGACTTCTTTCTCTGGAGTGTAGAAGGCTGAGGGGTGATCTTATAGAGGCCTATAAAATAATGAGGGGCATAGACCAGCTAGAAAGTCAATATCTTTTCCCAAAGCTAGGGAAGTTTAAAACTAGAGGGCATAGGTTTAAGGTGAGAGGGGAGAGATACAAAAGTGTCCAGAGGGGCAATTTTTTCACACACAGGGTGGTGAATGTCTGGAACAAGCTGCCAGAGGTAGTAGTAAAGGCGGGTACCATTTTGTCTTTTAAAAAGCGTTTGGACAGTTAAATGGGTATAGAGGGATATGGGCCAAATGCAGGCAATAGGGACTAGCTTAGGGGTTTAAAAAAAAGGGCGGCATGGACAAATTGGGCCAAAGGACCTGCTTCCATGCTGTAAACCTCTATGACATCAGTTTAGCAACCAGAGACCCACAGTGAAAAGCAGAAGCACTTGAGTTTCAGTTTGTAAGCCCAGAGGCAAGAAGCACTCCATAGGCACTGCCAGTACAGGCAGGATAATAAAAGGGTAAGAAAGTAAGTCCCAGAAGCTGAAGAACAGAAAGTCCCAGAAATCAGGGAATGGGACCAAAGAGGGTTCCAAGAAGTTAAAGGAACAAAGAACCAAAATCTGGAAAAAGGGTTCTGTTCAGTAAAGTGTAGCAGAGAGAGGCTCCCAGTTAAAGACAGGACTGAAATGTGCAGAACTGGAGACATAAGCTAGTGAGAAACCAGACATCTGTGGTGATCTGAAAGTTGGTGATACTTAAACACAGCTTATGAAACAGTAGTGTTCTGTTGGCATGGCTGAGTATCTGAGAGATTGTATGGAAGCTTTAATTTGTGGTAATCCAGGGTAGAGGATACCGAAAGGAGGTTGAAATCCTGGATATGGATCCTTGGTGAAGTTATCCAAGAGAAAGCTTTTTGTATGGGAGAAGATTCCAAAGTGTGTTTTTCAAGAGCAGTGATTTGATATCTTCATGTGGAAGAGTTCCAGTGAGACCAGTTGGCTCAGTGTGTGACAAGCATCTGCTGGAGGCAGGGACAGGGTTTGATGAGAAATCCACAGAAGTTGTGTTGGGTGGCATCTGTCACTTAGTTTTGTGTCAGACCATGGTTTGCCTATTGGTTAACATGGATTGTGTGCTCACGGAGAATATTAGAATAGAAGGTAAATCTTGTAACTTGTGTTCTCCTTACAAATCGGTATATATCTATAAAGGTACAACTGGAGTGAAGAAGTAATGTTTTATAATTATTTTTTTCTTATTTTGTTCTTTTGTTAAAAGTTCACCAGTAAACCTGTGACTCTGGCCATCCACATCTCCCCCAAACAAAAAATAAAAGTTAGGATCTATCAAGCCGGGTTCCACTCCGGGATCTGTTGTGTTGAGTAATAACACCAGTTGGGGTTGCAACAATACTAATTACATAAAGGGATAAGGGGATAGTGTGGAAAAAAGGAATTAAAGGAAATGATCAGCCGTGATCATATTGAATGGTGGAGCAGGTTCATTGGGCTGAGTGGTCTCGTTTTCTAGACCATTAGACTCTAATTTGAGATTTTTTATTGAATTCAAATTTAACCATTTTCCATGGTGGGATTCAAACCTGTCCCCTGGGTCTCGGGATTTCCAATCCTGTGACTACATCATTGTATCTCTGCCTCCGCAAATAAAAATAAATAGTTTCTGCACTCCCAACTATATGTTGTGTTATGTTGCACTGTTTGGAAGCCTCCTAGAATCATTCTTGCTATTAGTTGTTTTAATGGCCACACACTCACCATTCCTTCCAGGGGTAGACCAGTAATATATAGCTGCACATGGAGACAGTACCCTTTGACAAGGGTGATGATTGCCATGTGTGAGAAGCCTCCCATTCACACTATTCAGCTTGTGTCCACTGTCTTCAAGACTCTATAAATAGACTTTGGCACAATGGAAAAATTAACCCAGTGAGCCTATTGTCAGGTAGGTCCTTTCCCCCAGCAGGATGGAGGTTTGCAATCACGACTTCGTTGCCATTCACCTGCATGTTCCTTGTAAGCACCCCCTTTCCTCTTTCTGCCCTAACTCCTCCTGGTGAAAATAGCCATTTGCTCAAAGTGAACAACAGCTGTACATCTTGCTGGGATCTTGCTGTCATGAGAACCCTCTGTGCCAGATCTGCTGCCATATGGCCTTCATCAAATAGTGAGAAATCTAAATGAGAAAACTATGTTATATTTTCCATATGTTTATTGGGGTTTCCTTTTAGTTGTCCAGTCCTATGACAATATCACTACACCACTGCCTCCCCAAATTTAAAAAAAATAGTATCTGCACTCCCAAATATATGTTATGTTGCACTGTTTGGAAATCTCCTGGAATTATTCTTGCTATTAGTTGTTTTAATGGTAATGCACATGCCACCCCTTCCAGGAGTAGATCAATCATGGGTCTTCCTCTCCCCAGTACATGGCTGTGCATGGAGACTTTGCCCTTTGATCTTGAACTCCACTCACCTGAGCAGACCCTCCCCCTACCTCAATGTTTTGCACTGGACATCAAGAGCTTTGCCTTGATGCAGAGCTGGCTCAGGATGGGGCGCGTGTTTCATTCCAAACTGTTTCCATCACTCCACCACCTTTTACCATCCTCATGTCACCTATCAACTTCCCATCATTAATGTTGATACCACCTCCCCCCCACCACCATTTCATATTTACTCTCCCCTCAGTTAGCTTTGAGCTTACTCTAATCACCACAGGCCCTATTATTGTTAATTTCCACATGCTTTACCATCCTGCTGAGTTCATCCCAGTCATTGTTCTTATGCTCACCCTGATACTCACACTCCCTTGATCCATGTCATCATTCTAATTCCCCAATATGGCCCCTTGGATGGGAACTATACCCAACTCTCCTGGACCCTGACCCTCGCATCTTACTGCATCCCACTTCCTGCTCTCATCGTCACCAACCCCTCATATCACCAGCACCCCCAGCTCATTGGTCAGAACATTGAATATAGGAGTTGAGACGTCTTGTTGAAGTTGTACAAGACATTGGTAAGGCTACACTTGGAATACTGTGTACAGTTCTGGTCACCCTATATAGAAAGGATATTATTAAACTAGAAAGAGTGCAGAAGAGATTTACTAGGATGCTACCCGGGACTTGATGTCTTGAGTTATAAGGAGAGGCTGGATAGACTGAAATTTTTTTCTCTGGAGCGTAGAAAGCTAAGGGGTGATCTTATAAAGGTCTATAATGAGGGATACAGATCAGCTAGAAAGTCAATATTTTTTCCCAAAGGTAGAGGAGTCTAAAACTAGAGGGCATAGGTTTAAGGTGAGAGGGGAGAGATACAAAAGGGTCTTGTGGGGCAATTTTTTCACACAGAGGATGGTGAGTGTCTGGAACAAGCTGCCAGTGGTAGTAGTAGAGGCAAGTACAATTCTGTCTTTTAAAAAAAGTGTTTAGACAATTACATGGGTAAGATGGGTATAGAGGGATATGGGCCAAATGTGGGCAATTGGGACGAGCTTAGGGGTTTAAAAAAAAGGGCGACATGGACAAGGTGGGCCAAAGGGCCTGTTTCCATGCTGTAAACCTCTACTTCCAGGATCTGAGTGTCAATTCAACTGACCCCTCCCTCTGAAGCCCTTTGGCCCACCCCACCTCGCCTCCCTCCCTCTCCCTTGCTGTTGGGTCAAAATCCTAGAATTCCCTCCCTAACAGTACTGTAGATGTATCAACACTTCAGGGGCTGCAGCGATTCAGGAAGGCAGCTCAACACTGCCTTCTCAAGGACAACTAGGGATTGGCAATCAATACTGGCCAAGCCACGAACGTCCACATCCTGCAAATTATTTTTTTAAAAATACATTTTTATCCCTACTTGTGCTAACAATTCATTCCTTTTGTTACAAATGCTTTATGCATTCAGATGCAGGGACAAACTTTTTTAATACTATTTTCGGTTTCATCTGCTGGTGCACTCCTACAATTGTATCTCTATCCTTTCCTGTCACACTCTGAAACTCATTACCCAAATTCCTGCCCTACTCCATTACCTTGTTGTTCCCTTTTACTACATCTCCTCTCCCATGATCCCTTCCCCCCTATTTAGTTTAAACCTCTCTCTACTGCCCTAGTTATACGATTTGCCAGAACACACATCCCAGCATGGTTCAGGTGTAAACCATCCTGTCTGCATAACTCCCATTTCCACAGTACTGGTGTCAATGCCCAATGAATTGAAAGCCATTTCTCTCACACCAATCTATGAGCCACATATTCATCTCTTCAATCTTATTTAACTAAGCCAATTTGCTTGTGGCTTAGATAATAATCCAATGATTGTTACCCTTGAAGTTCTGCTTTTTAATTTAACCTCTGCCTACTCATTCTCCCTATACAGAATCTCTTTCCTAGTCCTATTTATGTTGTTGGTACCTTCATGGATCACGACCACTGCATCCACTCTCTCCAACTGCAAGTTCCTCTCCAGCCCATCAGATGCCCTTAATCATGGCATCAGGCAAGCAATACAGCCATCTGGACTCAAACTCTCAACTACTGAGAATAGTAGCTATCCCCCCGAATATACAGCTTCCTAACACTGCCACATTCCTCCTTGCTCCCCTCACTTGACTAGCATCTTTGCCATGGCGAGTCTGTTCATCCACCTTGTAGTCCTTCTCCTCATCCACACAGGTAACAAGCACCTTGTGCTCTTTGGACAAAGTCAGGGGCTCAGGCTCCTCCATCATTATGTGCTGGTGTACCTTCTCTGCTTGACTTGCATTCACAGCCTCTCAGAAAGTTTTATTAAAGAAGGTCAGTTGTTTTCCAGAGAGAAAGTCTGTGATGGGCTGGACATTTTCCTTCTCATGCTTTCATATTGAATGACTGCAATTTAATGCTAGTAATACTTATCTACATTATCCTCCTTTGTTAATTATTATAATTATGAGATGTTTATATGTGTTGAAAAATAATTATTTTGTGACATTTCAGATGACTGACAATCAGATATCTGCTAATCAATTTGAGTTCTCAAGTTTGTTCTTCAAGAAAACGGTAAAAATTAACGCTGTTGTAATTTTTCAGTAACAATTTGGCTGATCTCTGTTAGTGATTTATAGCGAGGACAAATGTTGTGTGACCATCAACACTATATATGCAGGACTCTAAGGCCAGAATGTTAGGCTCCCCTCCAACTCCACCCCAACCCCCAATAAATTCTGAGGCAGGGAATGGAGCGCAAAATTGCATGGAAGGGATCCTGCCCACCCCAACCCAGCCACAATTTTATGGTTGGACAGGCATGGCCTCAGTTGGGAAGCCTGACCATGCATCTATTGAGGCCCAGAAGTGACCACTGGCAGGCCTTTTCTTGCCTCAATTTTTAGGCTGGTAAGTGGCGGTTGGATCAGGATGCCAAACAGAAAAAATCTTCACCCTTGATCTCAGATAGGAAGGGAGATGGTGGGGACCTCAAACTGAAGGCCCCTTTAGATTTGGGGCACTTTCCACACAAGGACCTTGGAGCTCTGGCCCTCCCTCCCCACTGACCTATTGCCTGATGACACCAAGATTGCCCCCCTCTTGAACTGCCAGGGCATCACCTAGCCTCCCACTCAGGGAACCTTGGTATTGACCTGAACCTCTCTTTACAACAATCTGAGGTCCCTATCTGCTTCAAAAAGATGACCATCATCCCAGTACCAAAGAAAAGCGAGGCAGTATGCCTTAATGACTATCGTCCGGTGGCTCTGACATCCATTATTATGAAGTGCTTTGAAAGGTTAGTCATGGCATGAATCAATTCCAGCCTCCCAGACTGCCTCGATCCACTACAGTTCGCCTACCGCCGCAACAGGTCCACAGCAGACGCCATCTTCCAGGCCCTGCACTCAACCCTGGAACACCTGGAATAACAAAGACACCTATGTCAGACTCCTATTTATTGACTACAGCCCAGCCTTCAACACCATTATTCCTATGAAACTCATCTCCAAACTCCGTGGTCTGGACCTCGGCTCCTTCTTCTGTGACTGGATCCTGAACTTCCTAACCCACAGTCCACAATCAGTAAGGATAGGCAACAACATCTCCATGATCATCCTCAACACTGGTGCCCCACAAGGCTGTGTTCTCAGCCTCCTACCATATTCCTTATACACCTATGACTGTGCGGCCAAATTCCCCTCCAACTCGATTTTCAAGTTTGTTGATGACACCACCGTAGTGGGTCGGATCTCAAACAATGACGAGACAGAGTACAGGAATGAGATAGAGAACCTGGTAAACTGGTGCGGTGACAATAATCTCTCCCTCAATGTCAACAAAATGAAGGAGATTGTCATCGACTTCAGGAAGCATAGAGGAGAACATGCCCGTCTACATCAATGGTGCGAAGTAGAAAGGGTCGAGAACTTCAAGTTTTTAGGTGTCCAGATCACTAACAACCTGTCCTGGTCCCCCTATGCCAGCACTATAGTTAAGAAAGCCCACCAACGCCTCTACTTTCTCAGAAGACTAAGGAAATTTGGCAAGTCAGCTACAACTCTCACCAACTTTTACACATGCACCATAGAAAGCATTCTTTCTGGTTGTATCACAGCTTGGTATGGCTCTTGCTCTGCCCAAGACTGCAAGGAACTACAAAAGATCGTGAACATAGCCCAATCCATTACACAAACCAACCTCCCATCCATTGACCCTGTCTACACTTCCCGCTGCCTCAGCAAAGCAGCCAGCATAATTAAGGACCCCATGCACCCCAGACATTCTCTCTCCCACCTTCTTCCGTTGGGAAAAAGATACAAAAGTCTGAGGTCATGTACCAATCAACTCAAGAACAGCTTCTTCCTTGCTGACATCAGACTGTTGAATGGATCTACCTTGAATTAAGTTGATCTTTCTCTACACCCTATATGGCTGTAACACTACATTCTGCACGCTCTTGTTTCCTTCTCTTTGAACGATATGCTTTGTCTGTATAGCGCGCAAGAAATAATACTTTTTACTGTATGCTAATACATGTAACAATAATAAATCAAATCAAATCAAAAGGGCGGCACGGTAGCACAGTGGCTAGCACTGCTGCTTCACACCTCCAGGGACCTGGGTTCGATTCCTGGCTTGGATCACTGTCTGTGTGGAGTTTGCACATTCTCCTCATGTCTGCGTGGGTTTCCTCTGGGTGCTCCGGTTTCCTCCCACAGTCCAAAAATGTGCGGGTTAGGTTGATTGGCCATGCTAAAAATTGCCCTTAGTGTCCTGAGATGCGTATGTTGGAGGGATTAGTGGGTGGATATGGGTGTAGGGCCTGGGTGGGATTATGGTCGGTGCAGACTCGAAGGGCTGAATGGCCTCTTTCTGTACTGTAAGGTTTCTATGATATTCTATGATGAAAAATGAAGTGCAGTCCCGGGACTTAGACTCAAGCATGGCACTGCAGTACCTCTTCTGGCCACTGCAGTGCTTTGGCTGGCGGGGATAGATGGCTGTCAGTCAATCTAGTTAGCCAAGGGCTGACAGAAGTCTCGCCTGTTGCCAATCAACACTAAGTTGAGTGTAAAATGGCAGCAGACCTGTCAGAGTCAGTGAGGATGCATTATCTCCAACTCTCAGGATAGCGGACACAGTACACTCACCATCCTGAAAATTCAGGCCTAGAAGTAGTTAGTTAATTGAGAGGGAGAGAGATAAATATCCGATTTGTCACAGGTTGATGCAGATCCATGTTGTATAAATGAAATAACTGCATTACTCCATCTCCATTGGAGAAACTTCAAGAATGATTTGTACTGAAGAATCAATAATTAATGGTGCAAAACTATCACAGGTGCAAATTTTTGAATTTAACCTAAAAGAATAGATCCGCAAGTTAAGATAAGGCCCCTTTAGCTCTTCCATCTCTGGGGCTTGTATCTGAAATGACCTGAATATACCTATGATGGATTTCTTTCTCTCTCTTAATTATATAACTATTCTTAAAATTCTATGCATGTGGGGTTGGTTGTCATTCATTTTCAAAACTAATGTCGTCTTAATGGCCTGGAATTTTCTGAAAACTTGAATTATTACTATTATGTATTTAAATGGGTGCATGATTGCTTTAAGAGCAAGCCATCTGACTTGATCATGAGGTCATTGGGATGTTTAACAAGCTTCTGTCTTAGTTTCAGTTTCTACTCTGTACAGGCAACAGCTCTTAAAATAAAGCTTGTTGCAGTTTGAATCTAAGTGTGCAACCATATATTTTTCTTTTTTGTTTAAATCCCACAACCCTAACATAGTTAGGAAATTACAAAAATAAAATTGGCAGTGAGTCAGGATTTTGTTTCATCGAGAACATTGAGAAAAGATCCTAAGATGAAACAAAACATTGTGGGTCCTCGCACTTTGAATATTAGAATGCTATGGAAGATCAACAACAGGATTAAAGATTGAAGTGCCAGTGATGGAAGTGAGAGTAAAAAAGATATACTGTGCAATCCCAAGTCGCTAGTGCCTGCATAAGAAATGATGTGTCAATTAAGATCCATGGGTCCTTCCAATTAAGAAAATGAATCGTGGAGTTCCTATGCAGAGCATTTTCAATACTTTGTACAAGTAAATAAAATTGCAAACAAGCTGCTCGTACTAGCTTTTCTCTATATAATAGAAAGTAAACCCTTCAATTTCCTCCAGAGCTTAGTTCATTCAGCAAAACCAGGAACCAAAACTTATGCTGATTTGACAAAGATCCTTGAAGTGCATTACTCTCCAAAACCCCTGATCATTGCAGAACAGTTCAGGTTCCACTGGAGGAAACAAGTGGAACACAAAATCATTGTTCAGTTTGTGGCAACCTTTTTAAGGCTGGTACAACATTGTGAGTTTGGTGAGTCATTAGAAGATACTCTTAGAGATTGTCCAGTTTGTGGTTACCAAAATGAGGCTATTCAAAGAAGATTGCTTACTAAACATGCTTTGACTTCAAAGGTAGCAATAGAATTTGCGATGTTGGTGGAACTGCCTGTTAAAGAGACTTTACAATTTGGTGCAGAAATGAATATCCACATGTTGGGAACTTCCCATTAGAAGTCAAAACAGCAACAAGCATGTCACAGATGTGCCAAAAGGAGCCTTTCTAGAGTAAGATAAAGCCTAATAGTCAATGAAAAAGTCTCAAAGCAGGAGCAGTGCCATATGCAATTCGTCCCAAGGTCAAAGAAGTATTAGTACAACTTGTTAACACTGGTGTGTTAGATCCAGTTACAATGAGTGACTGGGCTACACCCATTGTACCTGTCATGAAACCAGATCGTTCAGTTCATATATGTGGTGATTCTGAAACAACCATAAATCTAGTGTGTGCTGATCAATATCCGCTTCCTTTAATTGAAGATTTGTTTGCTGGGTTATCAGGTGAGCATAAATTCAGCAAGATTTATCTTTCACAAGCATATTTATGGGTCAGTGGGGCCACTGAATCTCAACCATTGCTTACCATCGTTACTCATAAAGGTCTTTTTCATTATAAAAGATTGGCTGGAATTCTCCGACCATTCACGCCGGCAAGATTCTGCGGTCCCGCTAGCAGTGCCCAACGCCTGTGGGTTTCCGCCGGTGTGGGGTGACGTCAATGGGAATTTCCATTGACAGAAGCGTGACCAGAGAATCCTGCCACTCACAGACACCATGCCACAACCCGCTGATGCAAAATGCCCGGCTGGGAGGCCGGAGAATCCTGGCCATTGCCTTTTGGAATAACATCCACCACCAGCCCTTTTCCAAAGATGGATTACTTTTTAAGTGGTCTCTCAGGTGTACAGTGTTACCTGGATGACATTTAATTAACAGGATCCAGTGAACAAGAGCACTTGAATAATTTAGAAGCAATATTGGAACATCTTCAAGCACAACCACGATTTTCCCAGTCTGCTGTGCTGCTCGAGTATGCAATGTCAGTGGGGGGCTGTACCAGGATTTGCGACTGACGTCCAGTCGATTGCAACTTTCCCGGGCCATTTTTTATGGTGTAATCAGCAAGGCTGATTACTATATTGAATCACCATTTCGAGGTCATTAGTGAGCCCAGGACAGTATCATCTGGGCTCGCGAATGTTCCTGCCCCTGCCATGAAAGGTTCCCACCAGCAGGAATTAAAGCTGCTCCCCATCAACAGGGACCAAGCATGATGACCTCACAGGTGGGGGCAGAGGCCATTGGGGCCCCCCTGGGAGGTCAGAGGCAGTGGGGTGCCCCTTAGGCAGTGCCAGCCTGACACCCTGGCACAGTCCACCAGGCATCGGGCAGTACAAGGGGGCGGGGCCTGATGAAATAGTTGATCTGTGGTGCTATTGGAGAGGAATTGCTGCGCACCCTGCACAGAAATCAGTGGGGGAGGGAGGGAAGGCGGTGGTTGGAGCTGGCCATCAGGAAGGGGTCAGCAATTGGTGGAGGGAGTCGGGGAGGCCAGCGATTGGAGCAGGGGGAGGAGACGGGGACCGGGAAGTCATTGGGAGGTGGGCGACCATGATGATAGGGGGGCATTGGGGAAGCCATCGGGAAACCAGCAATCGCATGGGAGAGGGATGGGGAAGCCATCGGAAAGCCAGTGACCAGGGGAGGGGGTAAGGGAAGCCATTGGGAAGCCGGCAATCAGGAGGCCTCCGATGGGTTGGGGGTGCCAATGTGTATGCACCAATCTCCCTTCTGGGAGACCGCCGCATGCACTGTGGCCCACTCAGCGCACTAATGCCGGCCTCTCTGGTGGAATTAGGCCCCACCCTCCCTACCAGCATGAATCCCCCAGCAGACACTATGAAGCACACAGTGCTGGAAACTTAACTGACTAAGAACGCCCAAAAAACGGGTGGAAAAATCTCCCGTTTTCCCGCCCGTTGGGCATTTAGGTTTCTTGGGAGGAAAATCACCCCTTAGTCTGCGTATCAAGAAAGAAAAGTGTGACTTTTTCCAGGCGTCAGTCCAGTATTTGGGTCACATTATTGATAGTAAAGGCCTACATATAGCACCTAAAAAGATGGGAGCTATTTTAGAAGCACCATGTCTAATGAATGTGATGCAATTAAGGTCCTTTCTAGGATTAGTAAATTATTACGACAAATTTGTTCCTAACTTAGCTACATTATTGAAGCCATTGCATAATTTACTATGTGTGAAACAGTCATGGGACTGGACAACAAAATGTGTGAAAGATGCTTTGCAGAAGTCTAAAGTATTGGTTCATTTTAATCTGAACCTACCATTACCTCTTGCTTGCGACATTCCACCTTATGGAGTATGGGCAGTAGTAATTTCAGATATTAGGAAGGCGATTCTCCCATCCTGCTGTGCTGCTTTTGTAGCGCAGTGGGCCAGGAGACTCAAGCGGAGGCCATTTCGCGGGTTCCCCGCTGGGTGCCACAACCTCCACGAGTCTCCGAGCGCCAGATTTCTGGTGCCGTCAGCTCTGTGCCAGAAATTGATGCAGAGCTGAATAATTTATGGAGATACTAATTTGAATACCATTTAAATATCATTAGTGGGCCCGGGATGGGTATAGCTCCCCACTTGCGGAGAGCTGGCAGCTCGACCCTGCTGGAGTGAAGGGAGGCCATCGAGGCCAGGGCCCCCAGAGGATCGGGCACCGGGGTTGCCCCCTGGGCACTGTCCAAGGGGACACTGGGGGCACATTGGCACTGCCCACCAGACAAAGGGCAGTGCCAAGGGGACAGGGCCTAATGCAGGCAGGGCCTGATGGGTGGGGGTGGGGGGTCCCGCTGCAACTCTGCATTTGGGCTGAGTGACAGAGGGAGGCCAGCAACTGGGGCTGGCCATCGGGATGGGAGGGGGATAATCAGAAGATTGGGGCTGCGGGCCGGGGGGGGGGGCGGGGGGGGGGGTACATCGAGGCAGGCTGGGAGCAGGGGGGTGTCAAGGCTGGCCCGGGCATGTTTGGGGGGGCCAGCGATCAGGCCGTGAGGGGGGGTGGTCTCACGGCCAGCAATGCGGAGGTCATGGGGGCTGGCCAGTGATTGAGCTAGTCAGTGATTGGGAGGCCAACAGTGCGGGGCTACTGCGCATGCGCCGATCTCGGCGCTGACAGATCAGCGCATGTGCAGTGGCCCGCTCAGCACTATGCTGCCGGCCTCTCAAGGGGAATAGGCTGCGCCCACTGATCTTTAGAATGATTCTCGCAAGTGCACTCTGCAGAGCACAGTGTGGAAGATTCATTTTGAAACTCCTACTGAAAAAACAGCATAATTTACTCCAGATTTTACACGAATTCAACACTTCGAATTTTTTTTGGAAGAATCACCCTCTACGCCTTCAGGAGAAGAATAACAAATAGCTTTTGTTTTGCATACTCTAATTAGTGCTGAATCTAACTCTACTCAGCTAGAAAAAAAGCATCATTTGGATGTTTCATTGGCTTCTGTCTTAGTTCCAGTTTCTATCCTGTACAAGCAACAGATCTTATAATAAACTTTGTGGTTAGTTTGAACCTACGCATGCAAACTTTTTCTTTTTGTTTAAAACCCACAATCCCTAACATAGTTAGGGCATTACAATTACATTGACACAGGTTTTTCATGAAATTGTAGCCACAGAAGAACTACTGAATTGAGCATTAAATTGAGTTAAGCCTCATCCATCTGAAACCAAAAGAGAAAACGCTGGAAAATCTCAGCAGGTCTGGCAGCATCTGTAAGGAGAGAAAAGAGCTGACGTTTCGAGCCCAGATGACCCTTAAAGGGGATCATCAGATTCCAGCATCCGCAGTAATTTGCTCTCATCCATATGAGTCTTTGCAACTTGCAATTGTTTATTTAATTAGCTGTTTCCTGCATGTTTCCTTTGTTAAATAAATATTTTTTGATTAATACCTAAAGTGTAAATGATGTACAAGTAATCAACTGTTTCAACATGGTAAAGATTTATCTTAACAAATCAAATATAATTATAATTTTAAAAATCTATTAAAAGGTAATAGCCATAAGAATTTTCTGTAATTAAATTATTTTTTCCCACACAAGCTACTTTATTTTAACTGCTAAAACATGTATGTCTAAAATTGTCAATGAAATTATAATGGTGAGCCTGAGATGTTATTACATGGTTTAGGCTAAACTTCCTGATCTTCATTCTGCTATCATAAGGAGGCACCGAGCACAGGCCACGGGCCTTGACCTCACGGGTAAAGAAGAACAGTTAGAGACCAGGGCTGGATTATCCGGTGGACTTCAGAACCCCAATGTTGGGACCAAATGAGGGTCCTGAGCCAGCACTCATTAGCAGGGCACCCAACATTACAATCTTCCTGGAGGTGGCCTCCTAATTAGCTGCCTCTGCATTTGCCATTTTATTAAGCATCGTGGGCAGGCTCTCAATGCTGCCAGCCCAATCAGAGCCTTGGCAAGTTAGTCCTGTTTTCATTAAAATAGAGATTTTGTTATAGAGATTACAATTACAAAGGGTTGGGAAACAGTAAATAGAAAGACATTTTCCAGTGATGAAGAGCCATATAATGAGGAAACATAGATGTAAAAGTAAATGTAAAATTTTAGAAATGAAAAACAGAAAGCAGGATTGTTTTTTATACTAAGGATTGTGAAATGTAGAGTGTAATTCCAGAGTTAGTGAAATAGAGATCCATTAAGAACAAATTTAAGGAAAAAGGACCAAAGGAATTTGGCAATAGAACCTGCATATGAAAGATAAGCACCAACATGGATAGGTAAAGTCAAACAGCATGTTTTGTGCAATTCTCAGTATTCTGTTTTCCTTCTCAGCCTGAACGGGACTACTCATCGAACATAACAAGCAAACTTCAATCATCACAGAAAGATATTGGTAAGTAATTGATCCCTGGAAATCCAAATTTACCATCCTCGTAATCTGTAAGGAGTTGAATCTTGCACACTAATAACACATACCTCATTCAGCTTCAACTTTCACAACTAAGGTCCAGGCCTCCCCTGCCCTAGGCTGGTACCCTTCTGGAAAGCAAGACCTTCCCAAATTACCCTTCCTGTTTTTCTGTTCCGGCCAGAGTCTCCTACTGCCTAACATTACACTCCGCCTCTTCAACCCATTCTGAGTGGACAAACTTTGTCTTTCAATTGTATCTATCTTGTAACTCACTCATGCCTAAATGTTGTTATAGTTTAGATAATGCATTTTAAAATTTTATTTTATTTTTTTACAGGGATGGAAAGTCCATCAAATGAACAACCGTTCACATTTTCTTTCCAATCTGACATGACTTCGAATAATTTTGGAAACAGCAAAGATGAATTCAGTTTTGGTTTTTCATTTGGACAGGATCAGAGGTCATCTCAGCCAGGTCTTTTCAAATTCTTTTAAAACTAGACATCCTTAAAATCAGATTATTAGTAATTGTAGATGGAAGATCAAAAAAAAATTTTCCTGTTTTGCATAGTGCATTTTAACATTTGTTTGGATGGCCATTTAATTGAAATAATCGGAACATGATTTAATTTTTTTCAAAGAAAGGATTGTTACAAATGCAGAGGTCAATTCAACAGTCACTTTTATGTCACCTGAGATGCCTCTTACCTTATCTCAGAGATGCCAATGTGCTAAACTTAACTCCCAAGCAGGAATTAACTAGTAAATTTGGAGCTACCTCAGTTTATAATACTGTTTATTTCACCAGTTGTATTTACTGCATATCCAGCTGGCGTGAATTGTTAGTTCTGTTACTTTGCACAAACATGAACATTTAACATTTGTTAGTTACTAACTTTTGTACAGAAAATTGTTTGCCTTTTCAGTTTGATGCTATTTTGCAAAAATACAAATTTTGTTGAAACAAATCCTCAGTTTATAGGCAGAATATCTGTTGGGGAAATAGTGTCAATATATTTATTGACAACATAGAAAAACTGTGAGCACATTTTTTTCAGTTTTTACATAAGTATAATAAAATTATATAATGCAGTTATTTCATATGACATTGATGCCATTTGGTATTCTAAAATGTTTAATGTGTTGATAGTGACAGAAAATAAATTTCCCTATAGTACTTCTGAGTTGTGAAGGTTACATTTATTTATCATCAAACTACAAAAGTTTTATAACAATTTATGTTTGTTTATTTAATTCACTAAGTCTATAGAATGCTATAAAACATCATGATTGATAAACAAGAGAAGTAAAACTATACATAATGCAGATATCAAACATAATCTCCAGCACACACTGACTTGTCTAGCCACAACCTAACAGTTTTCAATTTCTCTTTATACATGTTACTTTTCTTTGATCTTTCACTCTATGGTCCTTTAGAAGTTCCTTTTTCCAGAATTTACCAATCTTTCATGTTACTTTTGGCTACTATTTTTATTAAAGTAAACTTACTACTTTGCTCCACCCATTTATGATCTCCCAATTATATATCTTATTTTTGAAATACAACAGTTAACTTTTAAATCCCTTCCCTTATCTGCCTGATGCAAATTCCTATTCATTCTTCTCCCCAGCACTCCGTTTCAGCTCTGTTCATTTTCACTTTGATCACTTGCCTTCATACCTACCCCTTATCAATCTTTTGACCCTTGCAGTCTAACTGTCTGCAGTTTAATTAAACCAATCACACCCACACTCACACACAAGCCTGTTTCACAGTATATGACAGTGACATTGAAACAATATTGAGAAATCAAATTTTTTCTCACAAACTCTAACGTGCAACAGACAGGAAACATCGCTATCAACACTGAGGGACCTAAAATTCAAATCTCAGCAGAGACTTCCTACCACACCACAGCAACATGGAGGGGTCCAGCCATGGGACCTCCCCATCCCAGGCTAAATCCCCCTAGGTCAACTTTTCCCCAGGACTTGTCTCCAACCCACCCGTAGCTTCCCGCAATAAGCCCCCTCTACACAACCAAAGTTTGTTAGAGTCAGTCCGTCCCTCCCTCCGAGTCCAGGCCACGTGGCCCACGCTTTTTAAAACAGCACCAATAGTCACCCACGGGACTTCCAGCAGGGGAGGCTGAAGCATTGTGGGAGGTAGTTAAATCAGGCTTCCAGCCCACTAATTAAATGCGTATAAGCAATCATGCATAATAAGTAGGGCGGGAACCTGATCGGGGCTGGCGGTGCAAGCTGGGAGACTTGCAAATGGCTTGACACCTAGCAGGAATCCAGATTTAGCCCTCGCACCAGATTCAACGGGTCATAGAGATTCCCAGCTGTGCCGAGCAGACCTGGAGAATCCCCCATATATCTTTATTAATGACTTGGATGTAGAGACTATTTTGCATTGATGCCAAACCTGCTGACGATACAAAGATAAGTAGGAAAGCAAGTTGTAAGGAGGATGCAAAGAATTTGCAAAAGGATATAGATAAGTTAAGTGAGCGGATAAAAATTTGGCTGAGGGAGTATAATGCGGGAAAATGTGTGGTTGTCCACTTTGGCAGGAAGAATAGAAAAGCGGAATATTAGTTAAATGGAGAGAGACTGTTGACTGCTGTGGTACAGAAGAATCCAATGTCCTTTTATATGAATCACTAAATTTAGTGTGCAGGTACAGCAAGTTATCAGGAAAGTAAGTGGAATGTTGCCCTTTACTGTAAAGGGGGATGGAGTCTTAAATGGAAGTCCTGCTGCAGTTGTACAGGGCATTTGTGAGACCAGACCTGGAGCACTGTGTATTTTCAATCACTTTACTAAAGGAGGGATACTTGCATTGCAAACAGCTTAGAGAAAGTTCACTAGGCTTATTAGAAAAGTTTAAGCAGACTGTACCAATATTCATTCGGGTTTTGAGAAATCAGAGGTGATCTTATTTAAATGTACAAGATTCTGAGGGGGTAGATGCTAAGAGGATCATTCCTCCAAATGGGGGAATCTAGATTAAGAATATTCAAAATAAGGAATCACTAGTGTTTGGAATTCTTTTCTCCAATGAGCAATGGAGGCTGGGTCATTGAATTATTTAAAGACAGAATTTGATTTTTGATTGACAAAGAAAGCAAGGGTTATGGGGGTCATGCAAGAAAATGGAATTAAAGCCACATTCAGATCTGTCACGATCTTATTGAGTGGTAGAGCAGGCTCAATGAACCAAATGGCCTTCACCTCCTCCGATTTCTTATGAATTTATGTACCACACTTCGGCTGCTAACGGTTTCAGCCACCTGCAGTAATGCCAGTTGTGACCTTAAAAGGATCACCCTCCTTGCTCTCACTGCCTTCATAAGGACCTCAAGGTTATTGTCTGAAAATTGAGGGAGGCCCTGTCTCACTTCCTGAAGTCCTTGTGCATTCATTCTTTCAGTTAAACAACAGCCATGGTGTGCTAAAATAGGGCTTTCACTTCTTTGGTACAGCCTCCATTCCTGGCTCTGTGACCATTAATTGGTCGCCCAACCCACATTCCATCTAATTGGCAGCGTACCTCTGTAGAAAAATCAAGGGCTGCAGTTGCTTACCCTCTCCCCACCCATGCCAGGTCATTACCTGGAAATTATCCCGATGTTGGTTTCCCAATACCAGAAGGAAAATTTTGCCTAGGATCTTTGAAGCATCCTTTGCTGGTAGGAGGCATTCAAAAATACAAAAATCAAAAGTTGTGGAAATGGATAAATAAACCACATTCTCCACTAAATGCAAAAAAACTTTAAAAAAATATGGCCCAAAACTTCTGATCTGTGAGTGGCCATACCCAGACATAACTAGGAGCAGGAGTAGGCCATCTGGCCCCTCGAGCCTGCTCCACCATTCAATAAGATCATGACTCATCTTTTCGTGGACTCAGCTTCACTTACCTACCCGCTCACCATAACCCTTAATTCCTTTACTGTTCAAAAATCTATCTATCTTTGCCTTAAAAACATTCAATGAGGTAGCCTCAACTGCTTCCCTGGGCAGGGAATTCCATAGATTCACAACCCTTTGGGTGAAGAAGTTCCTCCTCAACTCAGTCCTAAATCTGCTCCCCCTTATTATATATGCTGCCTAGTTCTGGTTTCACCTGCCAGTGAAAACAACCTCCTTGCTTTTATCTTATCTATTCCCTTCATAATTTTATATGTTTCTATAAGATCCCCCCTCATTCTTCTAAATTTCAATGAGTTTAGTCCCAGTCTACTCAGTCTCTCCACATAAGCGAACCCTCTCAACTCCAGAATCAATGTAGGGAGTCTCCTCTGCACCCCCTCCAGTGCCAGTATATCCTTTCTCAAGTAAGGAGGCCAAAACTGTACACAGTACTCTAGGTGTGGCCTCACCAGCATCTTATGCAGCTGCAAAATAACCTCCGTTTTCAAACTCCTTCAAGCACTGAAGGACAAAATTCCATTTGCCTTCATAATTGCCTGCTGCACCTGCAAACCAACTTTGTGCAATTCATGCACAAGGACACCTAGGTCCCACTGCACAGCAGAGATATGCATACATATATATTCATTTACCAAAATTTGATTTGATTTATTGTTGTCATATGTATTGGTATACAGTGAAAAGTATTGTTTCTTGCACACTTTACAGGCAAAGCATACTGTTCAGAGAATACATAGGGGAGAAGGAAGGAGAGGGTGCAGAATATAGTGTTACAGTCATAGCTAGGATGTAGAGTAGATTAACTTAATATAAGGTCGGTCCATTCAAAAGTCTAATGGCAGCAGGGAAGAAGCTGTTCTTGAGTCGGTTGGTACGTGATTTCAGACTTTTGTATCTTTTTCCCAACGGAAGTAGGTCGAAGAGAATACGTCTGGGTGCAAGGAATCCTTGATTATGATGGCCGCTTTTCTGAGGCAGCAGGAAGTGCAGACGGAGTCAATGGATGGGAGGCTGGTTTGCGTGATGGACTGGGACACGTTCAAACCTTTTGTAGTTACTTGCAGTCTTGGTGAGAGCAGGAGTTAAAGCAAGCTGTGATACATCCGGAAAGGATACTATGGTGCATCTGTAAAAATTGGTGAGAGTCGTAACCAACCTGAGTGTATGGGCATCTGCATGGCAGGTGCAGTATAATGTGGATAGATGTGAGGTTATCCGCTTTGGTAGCAATAAAAGACAGATTATTATTTGAATGGGTGTAAATTGAGAGAGGTGGATACTCAACAAGACCTTGGAATCCTCGTGCATCAGTCGCTGAAAGTAAGTGTGCAGGTATAGCAGGCAGAAAAGAAGGCAAATGGTATGTTGGCCTTCATAGCAAGAGGATTTGAGTATAGGGAAAGGGATGCTTTGCTGCAATTGTATAGGGCATTGATGAGGCCATACCTGGAGTATTGTGTGCAGTTTTGGTGTCCTTATCTGAGGAAGGATGTCCTTGCTATAGAGGGAGTACAGCAAAGGTTTACCAGGCTGATTCCTGGGATGGCAGGTCTGTCATATGAGGAGAAACTAAGTTGGTTAGGATTATATTCACTGGAGTTTAGAAGAGTGAGAGGGGATCTCATAGAAACTTATAAAATTCTGATAGGGTTAGACAGGATAGATTCAGAAAGAATGTTCCCAATGGTGGGGGAGTCCAGAACTAGGGGTCATAGTTAGAGGATAAGGGGTAAACCTTTTAGAACTGAGGGGAGGTGAAATTTCTTCACCCAGAGGGTGGTGAATGTGTGGAATTAATTACCACTCAATGTAGTTGAGGCCAAAACGTTGTCTGATTTCAAGAATTAGATATAGCTCTTGGGGCTAAAGGGATCAAGGGATATGGGAGGAATGGGGGATCAGGATATTGAATTTGATATTTGATGATCAGCTATGATCAAGATGAATGGCGGAGCAGGCTTGAAGGGCCAAATGGCTACTCCTGCTTTTAGTTTCTGTGACCTGCAGAATTTCCTTAGCCTCCTGAGAAAGTAGAGGTGTTGGTGGGCTCTTAACTATAGCGTCGGCGTGGAAGGACCTGGACAGGTTGTTGGTCATCTGGACACCTAGGAACTTGAAGCTCTCAACCATTTCCACTTCAGAATAGTTAACCAGGAAAATGGATTAAGACTAGTTCTAACTTCCGGGTAACTATAATACTGACCCCCTGACTCCCTACTAAACCCCACAACTAAATTGATGACTCCCAAAGTACCACTCCGACCACCTGATTATTTAAACAACTCAACTGCCCCTGAACACCTAACTACCCATCCCCAGCCATGACTATAACCCTCTCCCTGCACTGCTCCCAACCTGACTATCCTTCCAGACTACTGCTTCACCCTCCAACTCACCCCGCAATTCAACTATGCCCAACCATCGAATGCTGGCTACCCCATAACACCTGACCTGACTACACCTCCCAAATATTCCTCTATACTCACAGCTCCCCTACCAACCTGATATTCCTGACCACGCAAACACCACCTCCAACCCAACTAACTCCCTGACCACATGAATACTCCCTTACCTTACAGTAACCCTGTGATCCAACTACCTCAGAACACCCAATTAGCCTAATGAACAGTGCCCCCCACTGATTACCTGACAATCCCCCTACCCACCCCGAGCTAATAATCCCCAACCACCTAAATACCCACTTGATCTGATGATCTTCCCCAACACAATTACCCCCAACCACCCAAATATAGCCCAACCTCCTCCTGACCCACCTTACGCAATCACCCACCCATTTGCCATCCTATCCTCTCAACCACCCACCTACAACCTACCCCTCATCCATTCGTCTGCCATCCCAGATCTTCATCCATTTACCGTACACACTTGCCTTCTCTCCGTCGCTTCTCAAAGTGGCTTTCAAATCTTTAAACTCTCTACTTAATAGAATATGGCAGCCAGTGCTGTAAAATGGGGCATGGCTTGGCACAATGAGGAAAGATGCCCAGAACAGCTACAGCATTCCTGAAGAGGCCTAGTTCCAAAATCTGTGTGAGAAATGCAATCAGTTATTGCCATTCTTTAGAAGAATTAGCCCCCTATTACAACTAACAGTCACTCATAACCTGTGAAACATAGCTTAAAGAAACTAAGGCCTGCATTTTCCTGGAGTGAAAGGTGCGACTGGCACTTCTATCCGAAGGGTATTACAAGTACTGACCCTACTTTAATTTAAAGGTTATGCCTCGGCTGAATAATGCAGGGAATTCCAAGCATTGTTAATCTCTCTGATTGGAGATGGGTAAAAGCAAGCAATAAAGTATTGTGTAGATAGCTTTAGAAAAGTGGGATCATATGGGCCAACTATTGCATTAGATAGATAGATTATCGAATGTCTGCAAGCTAAAGGTTACTAATAATTGAAATGAAGCTGCTTGGTGCTGTTTGCGAATAACATTTCACAGTCAGGGTTATCTACTTTGAGAAAACACAGAAATTTCACTATTTAGTATACTTCAAGATTTTGATTATTCTTTGAAATCTGATAAAAATGGAAAGCATTTCAATGGTAATTAATCAGCTAAAGCAAGATCATTGGTTCTGAATATGAATTGTAAAATGTGTATAAAATAACAAAACAATAGAATTGAATAAAATTTCCTAACAGGCAGAATGTTTAAAAATATACTTTCGCTGTAAGATAACAAAATGTTAATGAATGTCTTCTTGCATAAAGCAATCTGTAAAATGATTTTAGTAGTACTGAGGACCAGCTAATCCTCTTCATCCATCTGTATAAAATGAAGATTAGGTTTTTAGTTATACTGCATATGAGTGAATCATTTGGCTGGGAAATACACTAATGGGTTTACATAAGTGATTGGATTTCGCTGTCAGTTCAATGGAGGTCATATTGTGCTATTAAGTCAACCTTCAACACAGGGACTGCTAAGAAACAAACTGAAAATGAATTGCTTTTGTTGCTTAGACATACTCAATTGTCAAGAAAAAGCGAACTGCACCTTGGGACAAGCATTGTTAGCTAAATTAATCATTAGTTTAAATTAAGGAAAGCACACACTCTGCTCTGAAACATGAATAGCTTATTGAATGCAAGTGTCAAACTAAAGAATATTACATCTTTAGTTGGTAGGTGGAAGTGATTGCAAGGCAAAAATGTCAAAACAAGATTCAGATGATGATCTGCTGTATTCAGACACGAGCAGAAGAACTTTACATGACCTGAAGGTTATAGGAGATGGGTGAGGGGCAAAAGAACACTGGAATAATTGAGTCTGGATGACAAAGAGTTTAAGAGTAGATAGGTTTAAGTGGTAATTGGTGCTCTTTGTGCTGTACAGGATATTAGGTCGTAAACCGAATGCTGAGATTGTAGTCACACTGTTTCAAGCTGGTGGTGACCAGGAAACTAGATGGAATTAGTAGCAAGAAAGTAAAGCTTGTGGGATGAGGTTGATGAAGATGATACAGTCTTTGAACTGTTTGAAGGCAGCCAATAATTGGAAAATAATAAAATTAATATATAATTAAAAAGCTAAAACACTGAAGCTAAAAAATTACACAATTCTAGAAAAGAGCTCTGACAAGCTGGGGTAGAAATTGTTACAGGCCAGTTTCCAGGCACCAAATGAATGGGGGGTGGGGGTTGTGGGGGTAGGGGCGAGGTTGTTTGGACGGTGACTAAGAATCTCCAGAGAGGTAGGTGACGGTGGCAAATGGGAACAGAGGTGGCCAATGCGAGGAACAGTGCCCATAATTCAATTATTTCACCAGAGTTCCCAAGGTAGGACTACTAACTGTGGGCATGAAGGTGTTAATAAGTCTGGCAGCAGCAACCTGTATTCATGACACAGATTGCACATGACTCTCTCCTCGGCTCAGCACCACTTGTGGCCTCACTACTCACAATACTCCCCTCTCCCTCTTTGTTTCACTCTTGTGCATTCTCAGGTTTTGTTTAATTATATTAATTCATGTTCACAATCATCTCCATAGTAAAACAAATACAAGAAAACTGGGAACAATTACTTAATGATGTCCTTGATATACAACATGCAATGAAAAACATAATTGCTGCAAATGCATAACACTGAACTATTATTGTATGTTTATAAGTGAATTTTACAATGAGTGTATGTATTTACAATTACAAATAATATGACAATTACTCCAATACTTGAAGTATTCAGCAAAGCAGGAGGTGGCTGAAATTCCAAAAGGATTTTGACTTTAAAATGGCATATTTTGGACATGCATGGTCAGATATTGGTGTAGGTCTCCATTACACCAGAACAAACACATTTTGCACTAGTTAGAATTTCCCATTAATTGATTCCAGAAGCGAAATATGCAATCCCAAGAATGGAGAGCAATTCAAAATGTAGGAATAATGTCACCATGCAACCGAATTTCCACCTTTGTACCCTTAGCAATGCTGCCACAAGGGCCATGCGTAGATCCCCAGCATCCATTGTTCCCCAGGGTGCAGATGCAATTACCGACAAAGGCCTGATTTTCCCTACTGCAATTGCTTGCAGAGTTGACTAAAACTATTTTAAAAGTGGGAATTATTTCATTTCAATACCTTTAGCATGACTTCCTACCAATCTACGGCTCTGGTATGGTTAATGATATTGTCACCTGACCAATCTGTGTAAATAAACTCACTGAAATGTTGGGATGACTTGGGGTGTGATAAATGAATGGACAGAAATTCTACACTACTATTGATTTAAAGTACCCTTCTAATATTTCATTTGTAATATCTGTAATAATTATTTTGGCATTGTCAGTGATTTTTCTGGATTATGTAACCAGATGATGTTTTTGGTAGATATCTTTTAATTTACCTGCACTTTTGAATTCATTGTTTCTCTTGCAACAGCCATGCACATAGCTACCCATGTTAAGTCACTCTTTTAACAAAATCACACACCTTATGTTCCGTAGGCATTGGCAAAGAATTCTTCATTGTTGAGGGGGTTTTTTTCATCCTTATCATTGAGTGTATAAAGATGTTTAATCTCCAGCTGTTTATCATCTACTTTTTTTAAAGTTTACTGTAATCAAAGTAAGCCACATATCATTTACTTAAATTAGACGGCTCATCTAATTGAGCAAACAGCATGAAAATTGTACAATGTGTATTCATAATATTAAAATGTTAGACAATTGAAAATTATATTGAAACAACATTTGAAACCATTTCCAATTATATCCTAATATTTAGTTAAATTAGAACCCAAATGAAATTTAATATAGAAAACTGCCAAAAATTAACTCTTAAAAAGGTAGTTTTCAGTGAATCCACATGACTAAAGAGCTCATTTATAGTACAGTTGCTTTTTGGTTGTGTTTTGTATTTGATGGCACAAGAGATGACATGAGTCAAAAGCAATCAAAGTCCTCATTCCTGGTGGAGAGACCTTGCCCTAATATTCTGTGACTCACACCCAGGTTGTTCTCAGCTCTACTGCTCTGCTTCCAGACACATCACTTACAGTGATTCTGATGTGAACAACTTGCTGAGAAATCGCCTCGTGGCATGTTGCTTCCCTGACCCTGTACCTTGCCCATTTGAATAGGGTTTGATTTAAAGAGTGCATGATGCTCTTTTCTGGTGAGCTGTTTGACCCTGCAGCCTTTGCAGTACTAAAGTTGAATTTTGTGAATTGTCACTGTGGCTGTAGAGTAAAGCATCTGAATACTCTGATAAAATGATTGGATCTCAAAGTAAAGGATGTTGACTACCATTAATCTAGTCAGCTATTTGTGATTTGTTTTGAACTAGCTTGATTGGATTTAGGGCATTGCCACCTGTTATCCATTAAATGTGAATAACCTGTAAATCATCCACACACCCATAGTATTTAAGTTAAAGCCACAGCAAACTTCAAAAACACAAATAAGGTTTGCATATCTTATGCGATCTAAATATTTGTATATTTATTTATTAATATATTGGTGTTACATTACTTTATTTACATTCTGAATATTCAGTAATTTATTGCATAAATATTCAAATTATCCAATAATACAAATTAACCTATACATTTGAAATAACAACATTAGTAGCATTGCAACTGAAAATTGCTTTGAAATCATCCAGAAATTTAATTTTAAAATAATCAACTGTAACTGTTTAAGAACGCTTTATTGCTTCAATCATAGAAGAAAATCACTGAAGACTCTAATGGAGAATTATCCCTTCAACTGTTATTTTCTGCATATTTTAGTAAAATTGAGGATAATATGGAACAAATACCTTGCTCATCTCTTATTGAGTTCCTCATTCTCTACTCCATCCACTGCACCTTTTATAAAACAGACCTCTACTCTGTTAATCAAATCAACATGTTAACAAAGTTGACGCTTAATATCATTGCAAAAGGTAATAGAGGTAATAGACCTATTGCCATAGTTATTTGTATGTTGTTTTATATTTGTGAAGCATTATGTATTTAGTTATGTTGATTTATGGATATTAAGGATGCATGGGCATATATTTTCCTTAGGTGTGTAAAGTTTAAATAAAAATTCATAAGTAATAAGTAAAATCTTGGAAAACTTTAACTTCACCCATACACCAAAATATACATCTTATTTAATAATGCTAATTTCATCCAAGCAGAAAATGTAGTTTCTGGAAAGATATTGCCAGCCTTTAAGAATTAAACTTGACAGTTTTCTCTTTTAAATATTTGTTTAAGTATTGCGGTACAATTGAAAATTGTTTTAAATGCTGTTTCCATATAATTTTCATTGTCTAGCAATTTAATACAACCAAGTATACCAGCCTATCTTTCTGTGTCATTCCTTTTCACTTTCATCTAATTCTGTAATTCATTTTCTTTAATACCACATATAGCTTAGACCTGGTCCTAATTGAAACCCCCAAATTTGCACATCAAGCTAACTATTCAGAAACTGCATCATGTGTAGACTTAATTATCATAAAATTATAGAATTAGATCCATAGCTTCTCAAATAATTGTCTAAATCGATGTTTTCGAATCCAAGGAGCATTTTTTTTTTATCTACGTGAAACTGGAAGGTCCACACTAGTTTAAAAGCTAACAATACTTGTTCCCAAATACTGGTAAATCTGCATTAAAACAGACAACTTTTAATGATTGCTTAGCTCAAAATATAATTCCAGGATTTTTGTATTGTGGTATTTAAAATGTAGAAATTTTAATTGCAATGTGAATATTACATGTGCATTTAAGAGACTTTTTGGAATGATTCCGATAGTTGCATTGCAGATGCAATTAGTATTTCAGAATAACTAAAAACTAGTGATTAATCTCAAAAGTAAGATAGACTGAAAATTACAGGATTAAAATTATTTCCAAGTTCTAACATCACAAAGATGGTTATTTCATACGTCTATGATCACATACTGCTACATCAAACAATGGCTGACATTCCAAACGTTTAAACTAAGCACAATTATTAACATCCTACCACTGCTGACAACTGATGTTGCATTTCTCCTCTTAACACAAGCATTGTCTGACAACCGAACAACAGAGTAATTATAACATTGGAACTGTGAAGTGATTTGAAAGTCATTTCTTCAGTCTCCCAGTTAATATGCACAAGCTGCTCTCAGAAAGGTTATTTGAAACATGGCAAATTAAAGGAATTATTCTCAGAGAAAATTAAGTATTATAATTAGTTTACATTAGCATTTTGTGACCATCATCCGTGTTTCTAGTCACCAAAGTAATCTCAACTCATTCTTTGTTTTGCCTTACTTTTCTAGAGATCTCCTTATGTAAATGATTTACTGACCTTGAGCTAGGTATTCCTATTGGCATTAGCACTTGAGAGCAGATTTAGCTCCAGCGGTGATTTTTTTTCGGGGGAAGGGGCATACTGCCAGATTACATTTTCCATACTATATTAACAGCCAGAAGTAATGGTTAGTGGAAGAGTCATTAAGAACTAATTAAATCAATAATTAAGAGGCAGGATGATGGGGCCAAACCCCCAACAAGTATTTTTTCATCAGACTGGGTTAAAGTTAACATTAAAGTCCAAAACACTATAGAGTAAAACTTGGTAGGCATTATGTCCATTAATAAGGCATACAACAGGCACAAAGTAAACCAAATTAGCAGTCATGGTCTGCTCCCAATCTGCACAGGCTAAAATTATGGCACCCTTTTCTAGGCATTGCTGACAGAGGCCTACACAAGCAGTAAACCCTGAGAATGCCTAAATTAGGAGCATAACCTCTACTGAAGCAATGCTTTTCAAAATTTGACTTAAATCAAAAACAGTAATTCAAATGTCATATTAATATAAAACTTAGAACTGTCAAAATAATTTTACGTCAAAAGTCTTATAAAAAAAATTAAATGTAAATATTTGGATTATGACTCAGGAGACATTTCAAAATAGCAGACAGGACATAGATGCATAAGTCCTGCTCCTATTTCCAGCAGATACCATTTTGCCCGCACTGGAGAATG